>NC_081557.1:234631578-234763181 GCF_022355385.1 Mustela nigripes | reverse complement strand
GATGCGGGGCTCGATCCCAGGACCCTGGGATCATGACCTGAGCCGAAGGCAGAGGCTTTAACCCACTGAGCCACCCAGGCGCCCTGACGCATCCTTTTTAAGGCTGTTATTTATTATTTTTTAAAAGTATGTTGTTCTTGCTTCCTCGGGCAAAGAAAGAAGCTCCTGGAAATAAAGAATTCTGTCATTTTAAAAATTTGGGTCTGGGACGCCCCAGTGGCACAGTTGGTTAAGTGTATAAATTGTTAAAAAATTGTATCTAGCACACAGGGTACAATTATTATTAGGGTTTTAGCCTTCATTAGATGTATGATCACATTAAAGTGCTTTGAGAGCCTGAGTCTATGATATGAAGTATAAGACTTAAGGAGGATAAACACTAATGTAATAACACCCTTTTGTGTTTTAGATGTATTAATTTCTTTTTTTTTAAGATTTTATTTATTTATTTGACAGAGAGAGATCACAAGTAGATGGAGAGGCAGGCAGATAGAGAGAGATAGGGAAGCAGGCTCCCTGCTGAGCAGAGAGCCCGATGCGGTGCTCGATCCCAAGGACCTGAGATCATGACCTGAGCTGAAGGCAGTGGCCTAACCCACCGAGCCATCCAGTCGCCCTAGATGTATTAATTTCTTACTTCTTCATTGAGGTAGGAGAGAGAAGTCCACAATGCATGGGTAATAGCAGATTTGTACTCATGTTCTTAGATTCTCCCTTTATAATCTAATATCTATGAAGAAGCTTTGGAAATTATAAAACAAAACTATGGAGCTGTGGTCCTTTACCATTAGTATTAACTGTCTAACAATTTATTAGAAGGTCAGATGTTTCCACTGTTAAAAAGATGACTAGGCTTCTTAGTTTGTTATTATGCATTCCAGGCAGCCAAAATCAGGCTGCAAGTAAATTTTGTTTTAAGAGTAAACTGCTTGGGGGCACCTGGGTGGTTTCAATCTGTTAGGTGTCTGCCTTCGGCTCAGACCATGATCCCAGGGATGGAGCCCTGCATCCGCCTCCCTGCTCAGCAGGAAGCCTGCTTCTTCCTCTCCCACTCCCCAACTTCTGTTCCCTCTCTCTCTGGCTCTCTCTCTGTGTCAAATAAATAAATAAAATCTTAATTAAAAAAAAGTAAACTCCTTAGTAAGATATAAATTATTATGACTACAGTGAGGAAGAATTGTGTTTGATATTATAATTATAATTATATTATTGTAAATATTATATTTACATTTAATATTACAAATACAATGAGGAAGAATTGTGTTTCTTAACATAAACCTTTTAAGTCCATAATCTACCATATTTTATATTCTGTCACAAATAGGGAGGAAAAAACCCACCCTATACAAAAAGAAATGGAACATGACAACCTGAGGGAAATGTTTGCAACATATGTGGCAAGGGATACATATTCCCAGTAGAGAAAAAGGCCTATAAAACAACAACAAGGATACAAATGTTCCAGTAAGAGACATGAACAGCCAATTTATAAGAAATTCAAATTGCCAGCAAATATGAAAAATGTTTAGATTTGCCAGCAGAGAAATGAGTATTAAAACAAGTGTTTTCCTTTCCTTTTTAAATGGACAAAAGTTGAGAGACTAAAATGGCCAATGTTGACATTCGTGACATGGGCATTCTCATACACTCTTGGTTGTGTCTATATTGACTCACTTCTTCTGGGAGATAGGTGTTTATATGAATTAAGAATTCCAAAAACCTTTGCACTGTTTGTCTTAGTAATTCCACGCCATAAATCAGACTCACACAAAGATTTATATAAATGAATATTCACATTGTAGTGCTACATAAACAAATATTTTTAAAGGACACAGTTGGAGTATCATTAAATGAATTATCTAAGGACCATTAAAAATCTACTGAAGTCTTTAGAAATAAGTTATTCGGCAGAGTTTTCGTGTTCAGTTGATTGAAAGGGGATGGTACCATTAAAAGAAAAACAAAAGGAAGGAGAACACTGATGGAAAGGGAGAATATTCCTGAAATATCTCAGGGCATATCATATTTCTCATAATTTGCTCAATCAGACATGATACACTAGTGTCCAGCAAATGGATTATGGGACAGGTGTGAGATCCTGACTCCCCCACATCCTCAGAGAAGTGAGGCACTGCCCTGGTTGGTCTCTTGACTTCTACCGTTTGCACAGCTCCAGAGGAGCCCACGGAGCTTACCAGGGAAGTTTGTCTTCCAGATGCTCAAGAATAAAACCAACCATCTGACGCCATGTTGGGGGGAGGGGTGGGGAAGGAAGAAGGAGGCCTGCAAGAACACTACCACAAAGAAAACTCACAAACCCATAAAATCTGAGATGAACAAGAGAATTAATCAATGAACCAAAGCATTATTATTCATAAAAAAGGACAGATACTCACAAAACTAATTTCAGTGAAATCAAATTAAAGTGGAAAAATAAAAAAGTGGTTCAGCTACCTTTTTATTTTTTTTTTGAGATTTTAGTATTATTTATTTGACAGAGAGAGAGAGAGATCACAAGTAGGCAGAGAGAGAAGGGGAGACAGGTTCCATGCAGAGCAGAGAGCCTGATGCGGGGCTCGATCCCCAGACCCTGAGATTATGACCTGAGCCGAAGGCAGAGGCTTAACCCACTGAGCCACCCAGACACCCCTAGCTGCCCTTTTAAAGAAAATTGATCAAGGAATTAAACTAACCGAGTGATGGAACATCAAGTAAATCTTTTCTTGATCAATTTCTTCTCCATTAGTAAAATTATGATTGGAATGTTTGTATTTGTAAATAAAAATCGGGGAATCAAAACAGGGTTAAGGGGGGAGTAGGAAGTCCACTGTCACTTAGTGACACCAACAAGATAGGAAAGAATTAAAAGACAGGGTCTCTTACCCCTTTCCACCAGCATCTTTACTGAAGACCCTGCTGGACATATGACATAACATGTCTCAGACCAATATGCTGTGCAGGCAATGACTCTCATCAATTCCTCCCTTCCTTGGAATGATCCTTGATGCTGCTCATAAAATAAGCCTCATGTTTGAAGTTCTAGTCCCATTTTGACTGTTCTTAGATTCAGTTTCTAAGGTCTCTTGACCCACAATTCCCTTCTGTCAATCAAATCCCCACACCCAATCCGAGTCGAGACAGTTAATTTGTACTCACCACAAAGCCACATTGGGACTTTTGTTCCCTGCCTCCTACTCCCCAGTCACCCAACCTTTCATAAGCCCAGGGTTGGGTCGGTAGGAACAGATAGGATGAATGGAAACACATGGGGTGATGGAGGTACCAGAGGGAATGACCAGGTAGAAAAAGATTGGAGATATTCCCTACCATTGTTTTTTTAACTAGAAAACAAAAACAATGGAATAAAAGTATTTGTTTGCACATATTCTTTCTTCACCCTGAACTTCCCCTACTCTTCATTTATTTTCTAAGACAAAGTCTTTTACTTCACTGGGATTATCATAATGAAAGATCATTTTTTGAAACGGGAATGGACAGTGTGGGTTCAGGAACAATGATCACACTGTTTATAGGCATAATAATAATGAGTCCCATTCCACTGCTTTATACAAGGTAGTAAAGTAAAATTGAAATTTTGGTTTATCCTTACATTTATCCTTACATTTGTACTGTTTGCGGTCTAATAGACACACTCTTTTCCTGAACACCAGAATCCAGTTCAGCCTGGCATTTAAAAGGGGCCAACAATCATTTAACAAGTAAATGAGTAACTGGACGTGACTGACCTTCATCGTTTGTTTTTGGCGTGTATATTGTGGGTTTATATTTACTCCTACAGACTGATAAACGTGGGAAATTAGCTTCAATTCTGGATGAGGACAAGACCCCTTTGCTTCTTGAGATTTTTTTTTTTTTTTAGTATTTCTTGTTTAGAAGATAGTTTGAAAGTATCTTACTTCTTAGACAGTAGTTTTCATAATGGAAAGTGACTCAAAATGAAGACGTTTCTGTTCAAACCCTCTTTTTTTTTTTTTTTTTTTTTTTTAAGTCTTACCCAAAAGGAAGTGAGTATGAAGCAAATTGCATAAACTTAAAGTACTGCAGAGATGAAACCCAAAGCAGGAAGAGACATGCCACCCATGTCCTGGACAGGAACACACCGTGTCATGTGAAGAGACATGACAAAAACAGCTCTCTTTAAATTACTTTTGGCAATAGTGATCGCGTTCATTTTACTTTTGCCCGAATATTTTAAGACACCGAAAGGTGAGTGTATCATTATAATTTATTTTTTCTTTTTCTAATTTCTTAAAACTCATGACAGCTAATGGTCACAGGAAAGGTCTTTTTAGATACACGCTGCATGGGCCGAAAGTCTACGTCTAAAAAGTTACGCAAATGAGATTGTAATGTTAATTGACTCTTACAGAGCACAGTAACCTTATTCCCAGCACTAAATTATTGTGGCACACGATCATGAGATGAAAAATGAAGAGATGTCTTTAATATCTGGAGTCTAGATTTTAAACATCAAGTTTACATTAATCTTCTCACATGATTTTGCTCTTTGAACTCATTTCCTTCGAAACAGTTCTAAGTATGCTTTTAGCTTCTGGAATGATTTTTATAAAGCAAGTGATATTTATTATGTTAAAAATGCTTGATTTCCATCCATCACAGCCATTTAACACAAGTAACTCACTGCTGCCTTTTGAAAAATAGGAGTATTCAAAATAGAATTAAAATGAGATGGGTGCAAATTTCAAAAGGTGTGCGTGTTTGTGGATTTGTTACTAGAGTAAAAAGGAACAAAATTAATACTGTGGATAATTCAGGGTCTTGTGTATGTTTGTTGAAACCTGTTTTTATAGGTTTCAGCTGTTTTTATAGGTCAATAAAAGATTTGGAAATATATTAATGTGACTGTTTCGATGGTAAATGCGCTCCCTAGCATTTAATAAGGAGAAAAAAAGAAAATGCTGTATTCTAGCATCAAAGTTATATGAATTTGTTTAAGATCAGCAAAAAGCTTCCATTTGATGGCTGGCTGTGATGATTATTGTTGCATATACGTGACGCTAGGTGGCCAGATAACAATATTTTTAAAATAAACACCAAGTGCAATTTTGTGAAAAATTGAATTTTTCACATTTTTCTTGGTTTTCTGGAGTTATGCTGCTTACGTGAAACAACTATAACATGTAGTTTTAATTCTTGATTCCACATAGTGAAAATAGAAAGAGAAGAGTTAGAATTGGAATGGAGATAACATATTTCGATTTTTAAGCTTTTTGTGGTGGGGAGTAAGCTCATTTAATAGTTAATCTAACGTAGGCCATAAAGATTGACCTTGACCTCCAAAAACCTAGGTTCAGCTAATGAAAACCAAGTAGTCAGCCTAGAAAAGATTTCTTAAACTGCTAACTATTGGTTAGTGTTTTATGAGAATTGGTGAACGCCAGACCATGTTAAAAGTTTTTCTTTTTTGAGCAGATGCCTTGAGGGTAATCAGCCATCAATGATTTTCATCTTCTTACTTTCAAGATGATTACATCAGCTCTCAATACTCCCTATGTTGCCTCCTCAGACTGAAAATGGCCATTTGTCTTTTCCTGGCCCAAGAACAGCATAGGTATTTCCTTGGACTCTTTGAGGGGGATGGATTTATTTGGGAATTTTGTTACAAAGGAACCCTCCCTGGGGCCAATAAACAAAAGTGTTTGAAAAAAAAAAACCATCATCTTAATCCCAATGTCATTTTGTGGTAGGAGGAATTTTGCACAGAGCCACCGTTAAGGAAAGGTTGATTATTGGGCAGAATATTTTACACATGCAATAGTGCAATAATACTACTTTATATTTTTTAATGGCTTGTGGGTCACCGGGAACAAGTTCATATAGCCTCATTTTGTATAGTCTAATAAAGACTTGACTAAGGTCACATAATTGCTTCACTTTTTTCAGTAATTTTTTAATCACAATTACAGTTGCCTCATGAAACGTGACGACTTGTCAACTAACATATTTCATAAAATACCTTGTAAATTATTTAGATGATAAGGTAAGAGTGTTCAGGAAGTGCTAAAATTAACCTTGAGACTATCCTGTATAGTTTTACTCTCCCCATCAGTTACTTGTGGGTTTTTTCCCCCATTTTTTCTTATATTCTATTCACTTTAATTTCTAAGATAAATATTGTAAAATGATTTTTACTTATAAATTATTCACAGATACCATGTCGTTCAGACATCAAATGAATTCAGAAGGAATCTTAATGAGGAATAATGTATTCACAAAGTTTAATAGATTTGATTTCAAAATAATAAACCCTCTGAAGGCCCAAGTTAAAAATAGAGAACCATGTTTGATCCTTTTTCATTAAGAATGTATCCGAGTCTCTGAATAATCATTACTCAGAATATTCAATTATCATAATTACACAGTCTAAGCTCTCTAGTCTAACTTTACTGAGGAAGAGGAACTTCTTCAGCAGTGTTTTGGACTTTTAATGAGTTCGCACTGAGCACATATACCGGCAAGAGAAACTATTTTAATACTTTCAGTTTACTTGAAAGGCAGCTTATACTGAGAGCCAATAGTTGGAGTCATGAATTGATACACTTATGTTGCATGTAGATAATGGAGCTAGAAAAAGGAATGGATATATTTTGATTCAGAGCTCCTTGCAATTAAGGGAGCCTGGATTGACCCCAAACAGAAGACCTCACCAAACTTTTCTTGGACTTGCAGTGTTAAGAGAGCGAGATCTGGTTAACAAATAGAAATCTGGGGGTGCCTGGGTGGCTCAGTGGTTAAGCATCTGCCTTTGGCTAAGGTCATGATCCTAGGATCCTGGGATCGAGCCCCACATTGGGCTCCCTGCTCAGAGGGAAGCCTGCTTCTCTCTCTCCCACTCCGCCTGCTTCGTTCCCTTTCTTGCTGTTTCTCTCTGTGTGTCAAATAAATAAATCAATGCTTCTTAAAAAGGGGGCTCTCACAGATTATTTATTTATTTATTTATTTATACTTACAAGTAACGTCTACCTGTGCTCACTTCGGCAAGTGTACTGAAATGGGAATGAATAGCCAGGAACCCGGGGCTACAAAAAACGAAAGGCAATTCTTCAAGTTTTCAGTCAAGGGGAGGCCTGGTTGGTAAATAATTAAAATCATTATTAAAACAGCAATGTAAAAGAGGTGTGATGGGGACATAAAAATTGCTTCCGAGCCTGTCTGGGGAGGATGTTCCTTCCCTTTTTTGTTGCAAAGAGGAATCACTGTCAGAGTTCCAGCCATCAGCTAATATTCCTCCTTAACCTGCTTGCAGAAGCACTTTCTAAGAGAAGCGATTACTACTAATTTTCAGAGAAAATGTACTCATCTCAATATCTCAGACAATCTTGAAACCAGAAACTGTAGTGAGTTCTACAAGTGTCTTACTGACCGTCCGTGGCAATGCGAGATGGGTAGCAGCCATAAACACACCTGAAACCTAATTTTATCTAGCTGTTCGACTTCCTCACTTATATTTAAGAACCAAACTAACATAAACTGTGTTTACCAGCTTTAATTTCCCCCTTGCATTGAGCACTTTCTGAGGGAAATGGTAGTATGAGGGGGCAGTGAACTTTAAGAAAACAATGGATAAAGGAACTTGACTTAGGGACTATAGGATAAACCCTAAAGTATATTAAGCTCTGTATGCCTTAACTTACGTCTGTATGATAAAGAACAGTGTTATCAAGGATCGCTGCAACCCATTTGCCTGAAAGGGTTATCTTCCTTCTTAAAAACGGCACGTTATTTCCCTCTTATTGACTGGCTCATTAGAAAGTCCATCAGTGATGGCCGCCTCTGCCAGCGGCCCTGGGGTGCCCCTGTCCGTGGACCAATGGCTTCCGAAAGGCCATTCTGAGAAGACTGAGGAGGAGCTGGATGAGCAGGATGAGGAACTAGATGAGACCCTGTCTGAGAGACTGTGGGGGCTGACAGAGATGTTCCCAGAGAGGGTCCTGTCCACAGCTGGAGCCACTTTGGATCTCTCCCTCTTTGTGGCTCAGAAAATGTGCAGGTTTTCCAGGGCAGCCGTGTGGGTTGGGACTACTTCCTTCACGCTCCTAGTTCTTCTGTTGTCTTTGAGACTGAGAAGCTACAAGTGCAAGAGCAGCAAGAACTGCGACAGCAGCAGATGCTTCTAGGGCCTAACCCAGGGCTCTCAGGAGGAACGCCAGGGGCTCTCTCTTCACTTCCTGGAAAGATCTAGATGCCGACTGCTCTTTGACTGGGCTTGGTGGGACAAGTTTGAAAATTCAGTAGTGTTGGAACTAATTATTTGGATTTTTTTTTTTTTTTAACTTTGGCACATTGATCTATCTAAACCTGCTGGGGAGAAGGGACATGCTCACAATATGAAATAGTAATGTGTTGCAGCGGGGGTGTAAAGCAGCCGCTGTGAACTTCTATGCCAGAAAGGAGGGAGGGCCGAGCAGTGGTTTCGACCATGGGATGGGGACTGTGGAGGACAGAAGAGGAGCTCATTCCTGCTGCCCATTTTGGCTACGAGAAACCCGTGTGTCTGTCTTAGAAAGAAAAAACTAAGTGCTCACTTTTTATATTTAAATACTAAAAATGATTCCAATTGAGAAAAGAAAAAAAAAAAGAAAAAAGCAACTTAATCAGTAATCCCCAATATGGCCTAGGAAAGAGACTAATGGGTATTAAAAAAAAAAAAAAAAAAAAAAAAATTTTTTTTTTTTTAAGTGCTCGCTTCGGCAGCACATATACTAAAATTTTTTTTTAAGATTTTATTTATTCATTTGACAGACAGAGGTCACAGGCAGAGAGGCAGGTAGAGAGAGAGAGGGCGAAGCAGGCTCCTTGCGTAGCAGAGAGTCCGTTTCGGGGCTCGATCCCAGGATCCCGAGACCATGACCTGAGCCAAAGGCAGAGGCTAACCCACTGAGCCACCCAGGTACCCCAGGTATTAAATTTTTAAAAAGAGATTTATTTATTTATTTATTTGGCGGTGGGGAGAGAGAGAGCACGCACATACAGGCAGAGAGAGAAAGAATCTTAAGCAGACTCCGTGCCGAGTGTGGAGCCTGCTGTGGGGCTCAATATCATGACCCAGAGATCCTGACCTGAGCCAAAATCAAGAGTCAGGTGCTTAACCGACTGGGCCACCCAGGTGCTCCTAAAATTTTTTTTAAAACTTAATAAACACTTACACATATATGAGGTACTATACCAAGTGCTTTGACATATCACTCATTTTGATGCATTAAATATGTCAACCCCTTCATGGTGAAGCATCATTCTCAAGAGAGACTTTCCGGAAAATATTCAGAGAAGGAATAAAACTAGATGGATAGATTTACTTCTTTGTAACATTTTATTTTTTATGGGATTTTCTGAACCTTTGTAACATGAAAATGGCTACTAATCAACACAGTCTGTTTACATGTATATTTCATACATTAGTTATTGGCAAAAAAAAAAAAAAAAAGATACTGCTGAGGATACTATTTTCCACTGTTTTGGCTGAACTGGTTTTCTTCTCTTCTCTATTAGGTTCTATACCCACCCTAGCTTGGGATGCTTTCTACCAGCTTGTATCACTGCATTGGTAGATAAATGCTCTCTCTGTATATCTTTTCTGTTTTTATAGAAAAAACAACTTTCTTTAAAACAGTAATGTGATAATATATCTTACCCCTCTATACTTCTCTTTTTCCATATATACTTCTTTTTTCCCATAGTACTTATACCCTATATAACTTGCTTATTTATTGTGTGTACTTTTTGTTGTCCAATTTCTCCAAGTAGTATGTAAGCACACTGAAAATGAGGTTTTTGTTTATGTTGGTCATGTTTTAAGCACTTAGGACAGAAGTTGTCACATTAGGAGGCACTCACTGAGTATTTGTTGATTGAGGGAATTTTCTGAGTCATATTGTACTGGAAACAAAAAGGAAACACTCTGAAAGGAAGCACTTCTTAGCTGACCCTTATAACCGTCTTCTGATTTAGGCTGACCAGGCATTGTCATCCCCACCTTGTATTTTTGAAACAAAATTCTACCTCCCACCAAGAATTTTTAGGGTCCTGGGATTGAGCCCTGCCTTTAGCTCCTTGCTCAGTGGGGAGACTGCTTATCTCTCTGCCTCTCCCCTGCTCATGCTCTCTCTCTCTCTCTCTCTCTCTCACTCTCTCTCTCTCTCTTCCCCCCAAAGTAAATAAACAAAATCTTTAAAAAAAAAAATGGTCTTTCCCACATGTTCTGTGAATAAATCCATATCCTGTCCAGACTCCCCTATTCCTTATCTGGTTAACATCATGGATATATCATTCATTTGCAACATGATATACTTTTACCCTTTCCCTTCAATTACTGAACCCCAAATAGAAATAAAATTATTTGTTTTTGCTATTGAAATTGATACTTTGTGAGTCTATGGTAGTTGCTAAAGAGGAGACTTTGACCAAAGGAAAACAATGTATGTTAACAAATATTTCTGTAAATTAAGCACCTAAGCCACAGGCTTTTTTCTCTCCTGGCAGCTAATCTTTTTAAATTGCTGAATTATGATACAAAATATCCAGTAATGATGAAGGATACACAGCAACCATTGGCTGTGCTATGTTTAGTTTGGCTATATTTTTTTAAAGGCACAACTTACAATAAAATACAAAGATCTTAATTGTTCGATTTTATAAATTTTGACAATTGTCCACACCTCTGTAATTACAGCGCCATACAAAATACAGATTTTCCTCACTCCCAGAAGATTCCTTTTGCTATTTTCTGTCAAATCTCCTCCTCTCCCCAAGGCAACTTCCTATGTCACCATAGTTTTGTTTTATCCCTTCTTATTTTTTATACGGATGGAATCATCATACAGTGTTTATTTTTGGTCTAACTTTTTAGCATAATGTTTTTGGGATTCACCCATGTTATGAAGTGTATCAGTAGCTCCTTTCTATTTATCGCCAAATGGTCCCTTATACAAATACGTCACATTTGTCCCTTTGGCCACTGGGTTGTTTCCAGATTTTGGTCATTATAAATATGCTGCTATGAACATTCTTGTACAACTCTTTGTTTGAAAATATGTTTTCATTTCTATCTGGTAACTGTCATGTAGTAGAATAGCTTAGTTTTATAAGACACCACCAAATGCATTGCCAAAATAGTTGTTTCTAGTAGTAAAAATTTCTCATTTTCTTTTCTTCAGTTCCCATTTCATATACTTAAGCAGTAACACTTAGAATATGTAATGTCTGAAATAATCCATGCTCCTTCTTGACAACTCACTAACAGAGAAATAGCCTAGGTATTGGGAAAATATGACTTGACATACCATAGTTTCTGGAACACGTAGTGCCTGTCAAACAATAAAGGTTTTGTTGTAAATTCTCCCTTATTTTTGAAGGTCAACAGAGAGTTGAAACTTCTGTTCTTGTGGTCATTATCTTGAAAAACACTTTGGCACAAAACATCTAAAAATGTGAGATAAAACATTAAAGACAACAACAACAAAATACATAGTTGAAGTACTAGGAAAGTAAGAAAACTACTCAAAGGTGGAAAAGGTTAGAAATTATTAATCCAGATGGGTAAGCAAGAGTGAACAGGTTGGTGACCCGAGAAACATCTATCAATTCCTGGTGGCCTAGAGTCTCTGTTTCATGGGTCACACATTGGGGGACAGAAGCCGAAGCTTAAGGCTGGGACATAAAATGTGACATGCTTTGTGAAGAAGTAATGAGTAATCTGGAGAAAAAACTTGCCTGGCTGTGAGGAAGTGTGTCTGTCTCCATCTGGGCCCTGGAGAGAGACAGGAAAAAATTGCCCTTGAGAGTTTGTGGATGTGAACTGGGCCATAACTTGGCTATTAATGCTTATGGCCTATGACATGTGACAAGCCCAATCCAAGAATTAATTTTTGTTTTTGTTTTCTTGGATAAATTTGACATATGACTTTTTACTTTTTTTTTTTTGAAAAAATTTTTTTTTTAATTTTTTATTTTTTATAAACATATATTTTTATCCCCAGGGGTACAGGTCTGTGAATCACCAGGTTTACTGTGAAGTGACTTTTTACTTTTTTTAAAAAAGATTTTATTTATTTATTTGACACGGAGATAGAGAGAGAGAGAGAGAAAGAGAGAGATCACAAGCAGGCAGAGAGGCAGTCAGAGGGAGAAGGAGAAGCAGATTCCCTGCTGAGCAGAGAGCTCAACTTGGGGCTCGATCCCAAGACCCTGAGATCATGGCTTGAGCCAAAGGCAGTCTTAACCCACTGAGCCACACAGGCACCCCTTCTGCCTTCTGCCTACTTTTTTTTTTTTTTTGGATTATTCATTTTTGGAGTGTTGAGTTTTAATTTCATTAAATATTCTCTTCACTTGGCAGAAGCTTTTTATTTGGATGAAGTCCCAACAATTTCTTTTTGCTTTTGTTTCCCTTGCCTCAGGAGACACATCTAGAAAGAAAGTGCTATGACTGATGTCAAAGAGGTTACTGCCTCTAGGACTTTTATGGTCTCATGCCCCATACTTAGGTCTTTAATTCATTTTGTGTATGGTATAAGAAAGTGGCCCATTTTCACTTTTAGCATGTTGCCGTCCAGGTTTCCCAACACCGCTTGTTGAAGAGCCTTTTTCCCATTGGATATTCCTTCCTGCTTTGTCAAAGACAAACTGACCATGTAGTTGTGGGTTCATTTCTGGGTTTTCTATTCTGTTCCATGGATCTACGGGTCTGTTTCTGTGCCAGTATCATACTGTTTTGATCACTACAACTTGTTTTGTAATATCACTTGAAGTCTGGAATTGTGATGCCCCCAGCTTTGTTTTCCTTTTTCAAGGTTGCTTTGGTTATTTGGGGTCTTTATTTTGGGGTCTACAAATTTTAGGATTGTTTGTTCTAATTCTGTGAAAAATGCTGTTGGTATTTTAATAGGGACTGCATTACATGTGTAGATTACTTTGGGTAGGACAGACATTTTAGCAATATTCGTTCTTCTAATTCATGAGCATGAAATGTCTTGTGTGTCATTTCATTGTGTCATCTTCAATTTCTTTCATCAGTTTTCAGAGTACAGCTCTTACACCTCTTGGGTTAGGTTTATCCCTAGGTATCTTACTGTTTTTGGTGCAATTGTAAGTGGGATTGATTCCTTAATTTCTCTTTCTGCTGCTTAATTGGCGTACATCCTGCAACTTTATTTTATTTCAACTCAATTTTATTGAGCTGATATTTTATTTCAACTCAATTTGTTGAACTGTTCCAGCAGTTTTTTGGAGTCTTTCAGATTTTTTTTATATAATTTTTTATTTTTTATAAACATATATTTTTATCCCCAGGGGTAAGATTTTTTGTACATAGTATTGTGTCCTCTGCAAATAGTGGAAATTTTATTTTTTCTTTACCAATGTTAGTGCCTTTTATTTCTTTTTGTTGTCTGATTGCTGAGGCTAGGACTTTCAGCAGTAGGTTGAATAAAAGTGGTGAGAGTGGACATCTTTCTCAGGTTCCTGAAAGCCTCTCAGGTTTTCTCCATAAAGGATGATGTTAGCTTTTGCATATGCCCTTATTATATTGAGGTATGTTCCCTCCAAACCTACTGTGTGGAGGGTTTTTATCATGAATAGGTATTGTACTTTGTCAGATGCTTTTTCTGCATCTATTGAAATGATCATATGGTTCTTTTCCTTTCTCTTATTATTGAGATATATCACATTGATTAATTTGAGAATATTGAACCACCCTTGCAACCCAGGAATAATCCCACTTGATCGTGATGATTTTTAATAATGTACTATTGAATGTAATTTGTTAGTGTTTTATTGAGAATTTTTGCATCCACATTCATCAGGGATATTGGTTATAGTGGTCTTTTTTAGAGGAGTCTTAATCTGGTTAGGGTATCAGGGTAATGCTGGCCTTGTAGAATGAATTTAGAAGCTTTCCTTCCTTTTCTATTTTCTGGAATAGTCGGAGAAGAATGGGTATTAACTTTTCCTTAAATGTTTGGTAGAATTCACCTGTGAAGCCAGCTGGCTCTGGACTTTTATTTATTGGAATTTTTTTGTTACCGATTCAACTTCTTTACTTGTTATCAATCGGTTCAAGTTTTTCTATTTCCTCCTGTTTCAGTTTTGGTAATTTATGTGTTTCCTGGAATTTATTAATTTCTTCCAGGTTGTCCGATTTTTTGGCATATAGTTTTTCATAATATTCGCTTATAATTGCTTATATTTCTGTGGTGTTGGTTGTTATTTCTCCTCTCTCATTTGTGATTTTATTCTTAAAAGACTTTATTTATTTGACAGAGAGAGACACAGCAAGAAAAGGAACACAAGCAGGGGGATTGGGAGAGGGAGAAGCAGGCTCCCTGCTGAGCAAGGAGTCCGATGCCAGGCTCAATCTCAGGACCCTGGGATCATGACCTAAGCCAAAGGCAGATGCTTAACAACTGAACCACCCAGGCACCCACCATCTGTGACGTTTTATTTGGGTCCTTTCTCCTTTCTTTTTGATAAATCTGGCTTGGATAAGAACAGAACAACAATCTGTTCTATTGTTTTTTTTAGTTTCTAGATCATTTATCTCTGTCCTAATCTTTACTATTTCCCTCCACCTGGCCTTAGGCTTTGTTTGTTGTTCTTTTTCTAGCTTCTTTAGGTGTAAGGTTAAGTTGTTTATTCCACATTTTTCTTGCTTCCTGAAGTAGGCCTGTATTGCTCTATACTTCCCTCTTAGGACTGCTTGTGCTGTATCCCAAAGGTTTTGGACCATTTATTTTCATTTTTATTTGTTTTTGTGTCTTTTGAAAATTTATTCTTTGTTTTCTTTTTTTAATTTAAATTTTGGTTAATTAACACAGGGCAATATTAGTTACTGGAGTAGAATTCAGGGATTCATCCCTTACATCCAACACCCAGTGCTCATTAATAGATTTCTTCTTTGATTTCCTGGTTGACCCATTCATTGTTTAGTAGCATTTTGCTTAACCTCCATGTATTCGTGGTCTTTCCGAGTTTTTTCTTTTGGTTGACTTCTAGTTTCATAGCATTGTGATGAGAAAAGAGGCCTGGTATGATTTCAGTCCTTTTGTATTTGTTGATGTCTGTTTTGTGACCCACTATATGACCTATTCCAGAGAATGTTCCATGTGCACTTGAAAAGAATGTACACTCTTGTTTTTAGGATGGAATGCTCTGAATATATCTGTTCAATCCATCTGGTCCAGTGTGTCATTTAAAGCCATTGTTTCTTTGTCCATTTTCCATTTAGATGATCTGTCCATTGATGCAAGTGGGACGTTAAAATTCACTACCATTACTGTATTACTACTGATTATTCCTTTAAGTTTGTTATTAACTGTTTTATATATTTGGATATTCCCACGTTGAATGCATATTCACTATTGTTAGATCTTTTTGTTCGCTTGTCCCCTTCATTACAATATAGTGCTCTTCTTTACTCTTGTTACAAGCCTTTGTTTTAAAGTCTAGTTTGTCCAATATAAGTATTGCTACTCCAGCTTTCTTTTGACATCCATTTGCGTAAGAAATATTTCTCCATCTCCCTTACTTGCCATCTGCAGGTGTCTTTCAGTCTAAAATGAGTCTCTTGAAGGCACCATAGAGATGGGTCTTGGTTTTTTTTTTTTTTTTAGTCCATTCTGACACCGTATGTCTTTTGACTGGAGTGTTTGACATCTATTTGCATGACAAATGTTTCTCCATCCCCCTCATTTTCAATCTGTAGGTGTCGTTAGGTCTAAAATAAGTCTCGTGGGTGATTCAGTTGTTAAACATCTGCCTTCAGCTCAGGTCATGGTCCCAGGTCCTGAGATCGAGCCCTGCCTAGGGCTCCCTGTTCAGTGGGGAGTCTGCTTTTCCTTCTCATTCTCCCTTTCTTAAATAAATAAATAAAATAAATGAATAAAATGAATCTCTTATGGCCAGCATATAGATGGGTCTTTTTGTTTGTTTATTCATTATGACAGCCTATCTTTTGATTGGAGCATTTAGTCCATTGACATTCAAAGTAATTATTGATATGTATTTATTGCCATTTTATTACTTGTTTTGTTGTTGATACTGGAGATTTTCTCTGATCATTTCTTGTCACTTTTCATCTCTCCTTTGCACTCCTCATCAATGTCTCTTGCAGGGCTGGTTTAGTGAGCACAAACCCCCTTAGCTTTTTCTATCTGGGAAACTATCTCTCCTTTTTATTTTGAGTGATAGCTTTGCTGGCTGGAGTGTTCTTGGCTGCAGGTTTTTCCCATTCAGCACTTTGAGTATATGCCACTCCCTTCTGGCTTGCCAGGTTTATGTTGAGAAATCTCCAGCTAGCCTTATGGATGTTCTCTTGTAAATTAAGGACTCCTTCTGTCTTGCTGCCCCCCCTCCTTTTTTTTTTTAGATTTTATTTATTTATTTGACAGAGAGGGGGAGATCACAAGTAGGCAGAGAGGCAGGCAGAGAGAAGGGGGGAAGCAGGCTCTCTATTGAGCAGAGAGCCCAATGTGGGCCTCAATCCCAGGACCCTGAGATCATGACTTGAGCAGAAGGCAGAGGCTTTACCCACTGAGCCACCCAGGTGCCCTGTCTTGCTGCTTTTAAGATTGTTTCTTTATTACTATAATTATAGTATGTCTTGGTGTTGGCCTGCTCTTGTTAGTTTTAAAAATTTTATTTATTTATTTGAGAGAGAGAGAGAGCATGCATGAGTCGGGGTGGGGAGGGGACCAGCAAAAGAGGGAAAAGCAGATTCATGGGGCTCGATTCCAGGACCTGAGATTATGGCCTGAGCCAAAGGCAATGGTTAGTCAACTGAGCCCTCTAGGCACCCCTCTTTTGTTGATTCTGATGGGAGTTCTCTGTGCCCTTGGATCTGGATGTCTCTTTTCTTCCCTAGATTAGAGAAGTTTTCAGCTATTATTTCCTCCAATAAATTTTCTGCCCCCCTTTCTCTCTCTTTTTCTCTTGCAACTCCTATAATATGAATGTTACTATGTTTGATAGAGTCATTGAGTTCTCTAAGTCTATTCTCTGTTGTGTAAGTTGTCTTTTTCTCTTTTGTTCAACTTCATTATTTTCCATAATTTTGTTTTCTAGGTCACTAATTCATTCCTCTGCTTCCTCCAGCCTGCTGCTCATTGCATCAAACGTGTTTCCAATCTTTTTTATTGCATTCTTCATCTCTGATTGATTCTTTCTTAATTCTTTCATCTCTGTGATAAGGGTCTCATTGATGTCTTCTATTTTTTTTTTAAAGATTTTATTAATTTATTTGACAGAGAGAGAGAGGCAGAGAGGCAGGCAGAGGGTGGGGGGCGGAAGCAGGCTCCCTGCTGAGCAGAGAGCCCAATGTGGGGTTCAGTCCCAGGACCCTGAGATCATGACCTGTGCTGAGGGCAGAGGCTTAACCCTCTGAGCCACCCAGGTGCCCCTTCTATTTTTTTCTCAAGCTCAATGAGTATTCTTATGGTTGTTGCTTTAAATTCTCCATCAGCCATGTTGCTTATATCTGTTTCACTTAGTTCTCTTGCTGTGGCCTTATCTTGTTCTTTCATTTGGGATAAATTCCTCCATCTAGGCATTTTGTCCAAGTCTCTGCCTTCTTCTGTGTTTTAATAGACAGTATGTTTCCTGCTCCTGGAGATAATGGCTATATGAATAAGAGGTTATGTAGTGTCCAGGGCCTGGTCCTTCAGGAAGTGTCTCTGATGTGCACTGCATACACCCTGCTGTTGTATTTTGGTTGCTCTATTCTTCAGGCTAGTCATCTTTAGAGGCTCTCTTTACCTGCTATGGGCAGTGTTTTGTCCTTGGCCTGAATGTGGTGAATTTTAACCAGTGCTCTGATCTGCCTGTGAAATGAGACCTGATATCACTTCCACCGGAACTGAGACCCTGCAGAATTCGCAGGTCAGGAGATGTGGTGTGAGTAGGAGTTTGTGCTGGTCTTTCCAGTGAGAGGCTTACTGAGCTGGGACTGAGGCAAGCTTGACTGAGAAGGGCAGTCTGGCCAGAGGGCAGGTGTGTGGGACTTGGTGCAAGCGAGTTAGGCAGCTAGTGTCGGTAATGTATTGCCTCCTGCTGGTGGCTCTGAGTCTATGTGGACGGGCTAGGAAGGGAAATGGCACCAGCCAGCTCCTTTGTTCCCTGAGAGGAGTCTTCATGAAGATTGCCTCTCAGGGACATGCTCTGAGAAGAGCAAATAATCTCCCCACTCGGTGCCCCAGGCACTCTTCAGACTACTGTTTCCGTGCCATTTGCTCCCTTCCTGCCGCTCCAAGAATGTTTGCCTGGCTTCCTTCCAAAAGCAGGGCAATGTCCTCCAGGGTCTAGCTCAGTCAAGCTTCCTGGCATTTCAGGCTCTAGGCTTTAAGCTCTCCTGGTTGCAAGAACTCATGAAATTAGCCCCTCTCATTTTCCAAGCCCATCACTTTAGCGAATCATTCTCCTTGAACATTCCCTGGTGTGCTCCTCTCTCTCTTGCTCTTCTCTATGACCACGGCTTCCTCCCCTCCACAACATCCACGATCCATTTCTCCCCTAAGTCATGTCTCTGCTTCTTCTCTCTCTTTAGTCGTGGAGTTTGTTCTGTCAGTCTTCAGGTTGATTTCTGGGGTCATAGGATGATCTGATACTTATCTAGTTGTGTTCATGAGAGGAGATGAGCCTAGAGTCCCCCTTCTCATTTTCCCTCTCTTCCATTTGACATTTTTAGACTTCACATATAAATTATATCATACAGTAATTATCTTTCTCTATCTTATCTTGCTTAGTATAATGTGTTCAAGTGCATCCATGTTGTTACAAATAGCAGGATATTCTCCTTTCTCATAAGTGAGTAATATTCCATTGTGTATATGTAACACATCTTCTTTATTCATTCACCCATTGATGCTCACTTGGGTTGTTTCCATACCTTGGCTATTGTGTATAATACTGTGACAAACATGGGAGTGCAGATATCTCTGAGTCCGTTTTCATTTCCTTTGGGTATCTTCCCTAAAGTGGAATTGCTGAATGATATAATCTATTTTTAATTTTTTGAGGATCCTCCACATTGTTTTCCACAGTGGGTGGACAAATTTACATGCCAACAGTGTATAAAGGGTTCCTTTTTTTTTTTTTAAACCACACCAAGAAATCTAATTTAAAGTGGTTTTGAGATAATGTGCTATTAGACACCAAGCAGAGATAAATACCAATCCTCTCTAGGGGAAAATGTTTTCAAACCAGAACTCAAATAATTTCCTGATCAAAATTCTGAGGAACATGATTTACTACCAAAAATCATAAAACACAAAGACTTAACAGATGAGAATCGTTAGAGACAAAAAAGCAGAATCAGATCTTTAAAGAATTCAGATAGGGATTATGAGATATAAAATATAAAGTAAGTATTTAGCTTGTTTCAATAAAAATAGTATCAAAAAGTATGAGTAAGAAACAAAACTATTAAAAATAATCAGGCAGATTTATAGATCACTATACTGTGCACTGGAAACCAATATAACACTGTGTTTAACTATACTGGAATTTAAAATTAAATTAAATTTTAAAAATATAATCAGTCAGGGACACCTGGGTGGCTCAGTTGGTTAAGTGTCTGTCTTCAACTCAGGTAATGATCCCAGGGGTTGAGCCCTACACTGGCTCTCCTGTGCAGCTGGGAGTCTGCTTCTCCTGTTTCCTCTGCTTGCCATGTCCCACCCCCAATTCGTGCTCTCTCACTCTCTCTGTCAAATACATAAATAAAATCTTTCAAAAAATATGTAATCAGGTAAATTTGAAAAAGAACTCAAAATTCTAATTATGAAAATATAATAACATAAAGTAGAAACACAAGGAATGGAATAAACAGATCAGACACAATTGAAAGTGAGTTAATGAATGGGAATATAGATCTGAATAAACTAATGAGATGAGAACACAGCACAGAAAGAAAGAGAAAGAGAAAATATGAAACAGAGGTTAAGAGACATAGAGAACAAAGGGAGAGATCTCTAACTGAAGCTACCAAAGGAAAGAAGAGACAGAATGAAGAAAAGACAGTTTGAAGAGAATGGGACTGAGAATTCTACGAAAATGATGCAACACATAAATCTTCAGATTCAGGAAACCCAACAAGTCCCAAACAGAATAAATATGAAATTCCATAGAACATGAAAACTAAAGAGCTCTTAAAAATAACCAGAGATAATGACTGATTGTCTTCAAAGGAACAAGAATTAGCCTAGCAACTCATTTCCTGTAAACAACAATGAAATTCAGAGGCCAGTGGAAAGTACTGAGGTAAAATTAATGTCAAGCTGGAAATGGTGAGGTGTACATCTTCATATGAGCAGAAATAGTGAGATTACAAACAGCAAATCTTCAGTGAAGGAATTTATAGAGATTTAACTTCAGGAGAAAAACTATGATCCTAGAAGGGAGGCTAGAGATGCAAGAAATAGCAGGGAAAAGACCCTCAACAATTAAAAGCATGTGTTCAATTAAAATCTTGAAAATATTAACTGCATATGGTAAAAATAACTACTAATTTGTGTGTCGGTGAAAAAACAAGAGAGAACGAAAATGCTGTATAAAAATAGCATTCCTTTCGGGAGCTGTAGGTGAGAGTCCATTTTGTTGTCGTTTCCAGCTTCTGGAAGCTGCCTGCATGCCCCAGTTTGGGTCTTCCTTCCAACTTCAAAGCCAGTGATGGCCTGTTGGGTCTTTGTACATTGTGTTACCTGACACACATTCTTTTGCCTCCCTCTTCTGCATTTGTGATTATATTAGGCCCTTGGACAATCAAAAATAATTTCCCTATTAAAAAATATTTTTTAAAGATTTATTTATTTAATTTAGAGAAAGGAGGGAGGGATGGAGGGAGGAGAGAAAATCCTTCAGCAGACTCCCCAATGAGCGTGGAACCTGACAGGGGGCCCGACCCCAGGACCCTGAGATCAGGACCTGAGCCGAAATCAAGGGTGGGACACTTAACAAACTGAGCCCTCTAGACACCCCAATAATTTCCCTATTTTAAGGTAAGTACATTAGCTACCTCCATTCCATTTCCTGCCTTAATTTCTCTTTGGCGTGTAATGTAACATATTCGCAGGTTTTGGAAACTAGGATGTAGAGATTTTTAGGAGGCCATTATTCTGTCTATTAAAATTGAATAATCAAAGAATGAGCAGGGACAAGTAAGTAATGTTAAGACTGGAAAAGGATATAGTAGAAATTTAAAATGTAATAGAGATTATTATGAATTAACTTTAAGTCAATAAATCTAAAACATTAAGGACATATTTATACGAAAATATAACTTACCCAAACCTACTCAGGAAAAAATGGAAAACTGAAGAGTTATACAACAGTTAAAGAAATTCAGCTCATGGTTTAATATGCCCTGAAAGAAACACGAGGCTTCAATAATTTTACATGCATGTTCTGCCAAACTTTCAGGAAATAGATTAAATAGATAAATGCAATTTTATAATAAACCCTTTTAGGACACAGAAACATGGGAGTATTGGGACACCTGGGTGGCTCAGTTGTTTGTCTGCCTTTGGCTCAGGTCATTATCTCACGGTCTTGAGGTCAAGCTCTTTGTCAGGCTCCCTGCTTAGCTCTCTTTTCTCCCTGCTTATACTCTCTCATTACCTCTGCCACTATCTCCTTATCTCTAAAATAAATAAATGAAATCCTTAAAAAAAAAAAAAGGAATGAGAATGTTTTCCAGTTTATTTTTTAAGTCTAGCTTATCTTGGTACCCAAACCTAACCAAAATGGAACAAAAAAGAAAACCTACAGACCAATCTCATTTATAAACAGATTAAAAAAAAAAATGGGGCAGTACCTGTGTGGCTCAGTTAGTTAAGCGTCAGACTCTTGATTTCAGCTCAGTTCTTGATCTGGGGGTCATGAATTCAAGCCCTGCATTGGGCTCCATGCTAAGGTTGGAGCCTACATAAACAAACAAACAAAAAATTAAACAAAATATTAAGAATCTAATTGGATAAAGGTGATCGAATATATATAAAGGTGTGTAAATTGATCAAACCAGATTTATACCTGGAATGCAAGATGAGTTAGCACTAGAAAAATCTAATAATATAATTCACTGTGTTAACAGATTAAAGAAGAAGACCACATAATCATCTCAAAGTTTTTGAATGAACGTTCAATTATATTCAGCAGCTCTTATAATGAAAAACTCTTAGCAAAGTAGGAATAGAAGAGAACTTCCTTAAAGTGATACAGGTCCTCCAAAAATGATTATATGACCTATTATTTCAGTGATGAGACATTATAAATACACTTAAGATTGAGAACCAGCAAGGATGACCTCTCTCAACATCTCTATTTGTTGAGGTACTGGGGGTCCTGGCAGTGGAGTAAGAAAAGTAAAAGAAAACTGAGCCTGGGTGGCTCAGTCAGTTGGGTGTCTGACTCTTGGTTTTGGCTTACGTCTTGATCTCAGGGTTGTGAGATCAAAGCCCACTTCAGGCTCTGCGCTCAGTGGGAAGTCTGCTCGAGATTCTTTCCCCTCCCACTTCCTCTCCCCCATTCCTCCCTCTGCTTTCACACGTGTGTGCTCTTTCTCTCTCTCAAACAAATGAAATCTTGAAACAAGTACAAGAAATAAAGGTATAAGGATTGGAAGTCAAGAAATAAAGTTGTTATTATTTATACTTGCTTTGGATATCTGCATGGAAAGCCCAAAATGTTTATAAGAGATAAAAGTTAAAAAGGACATTTATAGAGTGGTAAAAAATAAAACTGATATTCAAAAGTTATTTGTATTTCCATATACCCCTAAAAAGCTGAAAACATATTCCTTAAAAGATACTGTTTGCACTAGCAACAAAAGTAAGATACATAAGAGGAAATCTAACAGAAGCTATATGAGACTATCATGGAGAGAATTTGAAAATTTCATTAAAAGATATCAAAGAAACTCCATATAAATAGGGGGAAAAAAGGAAGAAAAAAGTGATAAGAGAAATTCAGTATTTTATCTTTCTTCTCCAGGGAATTTCAAGATTCAAGTCACAATCACAACTAGGTTCTTCACTGAACTTAAACAAGCTGATTCTAAAATTTGTTGGAAAGAGTAAAGGGCCAAGACAAAACTAGCAAGATAGGAAACAATGTGTGTTGGAGAGGATGTGGAGAAAGGGGAACCCTCTTACAGTGTTGGTGGGAATGCAAGTTGGTGCAACCAATTTGGAGAACAGTGTGGAGATTCCTCAAGAAATTAAAAATAGAGCTTCCCTATGACCCTGCAATTGCACTACTGGGTATTTACCCCAAAGATGCAGATGTAGTGAAAAGAAGGGCCATCTGTACCCCAATGTTCATAGCAGATATGGCCACAGTCGCCAAACAGTGGAAAGAACCACGATGCCCTTCAAGGGACGAATGGATAAGGAAGATGTGGTCCATATACACTATGGAGTAATACGCCTCCATCAGAAAGGATGAATACCCAATTTTTGTATCAACATGGACGGGACAGGAAGAGATTGTGCTGAGTGAAATAAGTCAAGTAGAGAGAGTCAACTATCATATGGTTTCACTTATTTGTGGAGCATAAGAAATAACACGGAGAACATGGGGAGATGGAGAGGAGAAGGGAGTTGAGGGAAATTGGAAGGGGAGATGAACTATGAGAGACTATGGACTCTGACAAACAATCTGAGGGTTTTGAAGGGGCAGGGGGTGGGAGGTCAGGGGAGCCAGGTGGTGGGTATTATGGAGGGCACGTGTCGCAGGGAGCACTGGGTGTGGTGCATAAACAATGAATTCTGTTATACTGAAAAGAAATTAAATAAAAAAAGAAAATAAAAAGAGTAAAGGCCCAAGAATAGCTAAGACACTCCTAAAGGAGATGAACAAGGGGAGGGGATTTTCCTATCAGATATAAAAGCTTTTACAAAGCAAAAGTAATTAAGTCAGTACAATATCTTTGCCAAGATAGAAGAATGGACTGATGGAAAAAAACAGATCTCAGATACACACTCATATATTTATGGGTATTTGATATATGGTAGCAGCATCTTTCTAAGTAGTGAGGAAAAGATAGACTACCCAATAAATGCTAGTGCAATTGATTATCACATGTGGAAAAATTAATGTGGCTTAACTGTACCCAGTTAACTGGGTACCACTCTGTACCCAGTTCCAGATAGATGAAGAACATACATGGATGTCTGGGTGGCTCAGTCAGTTAAGCATCTGACTCTTGATTTTGGCTTAGGTCCTGATCTCAGGGTCGGGAGATGGAGCCCATGTTGAGTTCTGGGCTGGGTGTGGAGCCTGCTTAAGATTCTCTCTCCCTGGGAGACAAACCATAAGTGACTCTTAACTTCACAAAACAAACTGAGGGTTGCTGGGGGGAGGGAGGTTGGGAGGAGGGGGGTGGGGTTATGGACACTGGGGAGGGTATGTGCTTTGGTGAGTGCTGTGAAGTGTGTAAACCTGGCGATTCACAGACCTGTACCCCTGGGGATAAAAATATGTTTATAAAAAAAAAAAGAATAAGCTGACCAAGCAGGAAAAAAAAAAAAAGATTCTCTCTCCCTCTCGCTCTACCCCTCTCCACTCACATTCTCTCTCCCTCTCAAAAAAAAAAAAAAAAAAAAAAGAGAGAGAGAGAGAGAGAGAAAGAAAGAAAGAAAAGAACATAAATGATAAATGTAAAGGGCAAAATTTTAAAACTTCTAAAAGATCTTTTTAACTTTAAGGGAGACAGATTCCTTAAATAAGTCCCAAAACACAAATTGTAAAGAAATGATTGATAGCTTTGCTGCATTCAAATTAAGAACTTCTTTTAAGAGATCATAAAGAAAATAAATTGATAAAGTATAATCTATGAGATGATATCTTGATAAAATAATAAAAGAATTTCTTGGAGCACCTAGGTGGCTCCATTGATTAAGTGCCTGACTCTCGGTTTCAGCTCAGGTCATGATCTCATGGCTGTGAAATCAAACCCTGTGTCAGCCTCTGTGCTCAGCCCTGGAGTCTGGTTGAGATTCTCTCCTTTTCCATTCACCTCTCCCTCTGCCCATGCCCCTTCTTACATACACGCATGTGCGCGTGCTCTCTCTCTAATAAATTAATAAAATGTTTTAAAAAATATTAAGAAAATAAGGAACTTCTTAAAATTTTATTTTATTTTATTTTTTAAAAGATTTTATGCATTTATTTGACAGAGAGAGATCCCAAGCAGGCAGAGAGGCAGACAGAGAAGAGAGGAGGAAGCAAGCTCCCCGCTGAGCAGAGAGTCTGATGTGGGGCTCTATCCCAGTATCCTGGGACCATGACCTGAGCCGAAGACAGAGGCTTTAACCACTGAGCCACACAGGTGCCTCAACTTCTTAAAATTTGAAGCAGAAAACTTAAAGAACTCCTAAACAGTAATAAGAAAAAGATGAACAGGGCTCCTTGGTGGCTCAGTTGGTTAAACGTCTGCCCTTGGTTTGGGTCATGATCTCGGGGCTCTGGAATCGAGCCCTGCATCTGGCTTTCTGCTCAGTGGGGAGTCCACTTCTCCCTCTCCCACTTTCAAAAAAATACAATCTTAAAAAAAGACAACCTAACAGAAAAAATGGAAAAGTAGAAAAAAAAGAAGAAAATACACCTTTAAACCATGATAAGATTCTGTTTAATGCTCACTGAACTGGAAAAACTTGAAAAGCCTTGGCCAAGATGTATGTCAGTGGGAAGTTTCATACATCACACATTAGAGTATTAATTGGTACAGTCACTTCATATAATGATTTGACATTTTTCTAGAAAAATCAAAGATGTACATTCTCAATACCCAGCAATTTTACTCAGTGTGTATACCAGAGAAACTTCTGTATTTTTGTGCCAGCAGATACATTCATGAATATTCATAGTAGCATTATTCAAAAATGAAATTTATTGAGATAAAATTTACATATAATAAAAGACTCTCATTTTAAGTATTTAGTTCAAAGTTTGACAAATGTTTACACCAATGTAATTAGTACCAAAATCAAGATATACTGTAAGGACCAATTTTACTGTCCCTGCTCTCTTCCCCCAGGGGACTTAAAAGCAAGTCCTGGAGACCAGCTCCAGGTGTGGAGACCAAGAAAAACAAGGCTGTACCCACCTTGAGTCTAGCCCTGACAAAAGTACAGCCATCTTGGCAAAGCAAAAGCTGGCACCTTGCACTGTAAGAGTGGGTTAGTATAAGAATGGCCATCCTGAAGGCCGGGAAGCCATTTTACTGAGCGTCCCTAAGCAGCCCACACAGGCACGTATCTTGAGATAAGAGAAAGTAGCTAAAACCTAAGAAACAACTAAATCATATACCACCAGGGTGGTTAGGCGGAGGTGCCACAGGGACCAGATGTTAAAGAAAACAAATAGTTAACTTGCAGAGATCACAATCCTGCAAGACAGGAGTCTCCCTTGATTTGCAGATGTCCTGGTGATTTACAACAAAAAGGCTATCTCTTCAATGGCCCAATTTCCAGAGACAAGTGGCTCAGTTCCTCAGGGCCAAAGGCCTCCCTCCCCACCATAAAACTGAGGGAGGCTGAGGCAGAAGGAAATATAAATAAAGTTCAATTTCTTCTAAACCTAAATCTCACTTAACTGCCAGGATAGCGCCAGGGTGATGCAGGGGTGGAAAAAGGTTAAACAAAGTGAAACTGTCAAAGTGGGGCACAAGATATATATGTAGCTATGAAGAAGTGCCTTGGAAATGCTATGTAAACCCTTGGCTTTGAGTGCTGGGGGTCCTTGTTGAAATCCGCTGCGCGGGGCAGATACTTGGACCCCAGCTAGCTGGAAATAAACCTCGCTGTGTGACTTGCATTATCGAGAGTGTTCTCTGTCTAATTGAGGGGTGGCCGACTCTGTACCCTAACAATACAATCTTCCAACACCCTCCCCCTCTCCCCCCTCAAAGGTCCCTCTTTCTCCTCTGCAGAAGAACGCTTCTCCCACTGTCAATATATCCTAGGATTTCATATAGACGGAATAACAAACTATGTAATGGCTTGTATCTGGTTTCCTTTACTTTCATAACGCACTTGAGATTCATTTTGTACATGTTGTTGTTTGGGTCAGTATTTTCTTTCTGAGTAGCATGCTATTATATAGATATGTCAGGAATTGCTTTAATTTTTTTAAAAAATTATTTATTTGTGAGAGAGAGAGAACACACGCAAGAGAGCATGAACAGGGTGAGGGCCAGAGGGAGAGGGAGAAGCAGGCTCCTCACTGAGCAGGGAGCCCAAGGCAGGGCTCCATCCTCAGACCCCGGGATCATGACCTTAGCTGAAGGCAGATGCTTAACCTATTGAGCCACCCAGGCTCCCCAGGAATTGCTTTAATATCCACTAGTTGTTGGGCTTTTGGATTGTTTCCAGTTCTTGGCTATTACAAATAAAAAAGCTGCTGTAAAAATTCATGTACAGATATTTTGATTTTTCTTCTTAAATTCTTAGTAGAATTATTGTGTCATATACTAAGCATATAGTTAACATATGAGAGATGTAAATCTGTTTTCCAAAGTGGTTACTCTGTTTTTTGTTCCCACCAACAACGGATGAGGACTATAGCTCATAGCAGCATTATTCATGTTGCAAAATAGCAAAAATAGAAACAACCCAAATGTTTACTGTCAGAAGAATGAATAAATTGTAGTATAGTCATTCAAAAGAATATCAGAGACAATAAAATTAACCATAGCTATATGTAGCAACACAACTAAAACATATTAAAAAAGGCAAGTTCCAGATGAATACATAAAGTATATTCTCTATATACATGTACATATATACACACATGTCTAAAGTGTGCTAAATGAAACAAAGTTATTTAGGAAAATACACATTTTGCCAAGACTCTAAGATAAAACAACAGAGTGATAAACACAAAATTCATGCTAGTGGTTAATCTCTGGGAAAGGATTATGTAGGAATAGGCAGGGATAGGGTGTTTCAAAAATATTGGTAATATTGATATTCTAAATCTGTATGATAGATACATGGTGTTTATCATTATTATTTTTAAGAGTTTACTTATTTACTTGAGAGAGAGAACAAGAGGGAAAGAGAGAGAGAGAGAGAGAGAGAGAAGCAGACTCCCCACTGTGACCCCAGCCAAAGGCAGGCCCTCAACCAACCGAGTCACCCAGGCATCCCTATCTTTATTATTTTTTAACTAGCACCAACATTTTACAAACACTTATTGATGATAAAGTTTTATAACAAAAATTTAAAAAGAAAATAAAGATAGTTGTTTCTTTAGCCTTATTCTCTGATTTTCTTTAAAAAAAAAATTTGACTTGAGCATTTGTCCTGTACTGTAATATATTTTCCTGATTCTATTTAGTATTCTATATACTTATGGTGAGAGATTACAGTCATAGTACTGGAATAATTCTGGAATGCATTTCTATCTATGGGAGTAAGAATTTAGGTGTCTGACTCCTAGCAATAAAAATGGCAGTAATTAAACTCATATATCCTTGTTTATGGATATGAGAATATAGTCCACCTGATAACAAAAATGATTGAATAGAATTCACTATTTCTTCAAATTATACGAGAGAAGGATATATCTTCTATTTATTTCCTTTCTGACTGAATTATTTAAAACCAAGGTTTAAAAACCATAATAAAATGACCTTGCAGTCAAATATAAAGGATATATCATTAATTCTAGAAAGCCTGGCTGGTCACTTATTGGATAAGAGGACTGAAATATATATAGCAAAAATTTTTCTCTCTCTCTATTTCCATATCTTGGTTGTATCATAGGATTACAAGGTTAAGAAATAGAAAATTTTGTAAGATGAAAATGCCTGTGAGTAAAATAGAAACATAGCAGGAAGTGGTTTTGTATGTTTTGGTGGTATAAAAAAACCAAAGGTTATAGAGTTCCATCAGATGGTACATTTCTATCTCCTTCCTGGGACCTTCTCACTGAGCATAGTTGTTTTAAAAATTAATTACAATTTGGTCCCAACTTTGCTTATAAATATATTAATACATAAAATTATAGATTTGAATAAAATACCATTTTCTCCCCTGAAAAGCCTTTATAGCAACTCAAGTATGAAATGTGTTTATAGCTGGAAATCACAAGTGAATTATTGCAGAAACAACTTCAAATGTAGAGGTTGGTAATAAGCCTCTAATTTTCTTAAATAATAAAAATATAATCACCAGCAATGAGACACTTACGGAATTACTATTAAAGTACAAATTCTGCAAACAAAAAATTCTTTAATATCAATCAATTGTCTGTTTTTTCTCTTAAGATTGAACTAAGTTCTATGAATAGGAGTAATCATTGTAAGAACTAAAGTGATTCTTTCATTGTGCTCCACATTATCTAGAAAAATTAAAAACAATTATTTTGCCCTATATGATTACCAAGAAATGGTAAAGAAACCCACATAAAGGTACAGTTGAGCATGTGAGTTATTTTCTCATACCAGCAAATGACTGTCAGACTAGGGATACCTGAAAGAGGTTACCTATTCCTTAAAAGATCATTACTGCTAAATAGAGATTCTCGATTTTTTATACAGTAAGATTTAATTACTTGTGTGAATTGAACCACAGATAATCCTCCCTAAATGAGGTTTTAATTTTCATCTTGGAATACTGGTTTGAATGTTTTAAAGAATATTTATTTATTTATTTGAGAGAGGGAGAGTGTGTGCGTGAGTGGTGGGGGGGCAGAGGGAGAGACTCTTCAAGCAGACTCTGTGCTGAGTGTGGATCCCAAAGTGGGGCTTGATCCTATGACCTGTGAGATAGTGACCTGAGCCACAACCAAGAGTCAGTCGCTTAACTAACTGAGCCACTCAGATGTCCCTATAGGTTTGAATTTTAAATAATATACACTTGTACAAATTTCAGAAGTGTTCTCATATGTACGATACCACTTGATACTACTATGAAGTTAGCAGGATCTAGAGTTACTGCCTCTATTTTGATGATGAGAAAAGGAGACTTAATGGAGATTAAGTTAATTATCCAAGTGTCTTGCCTAAGGACAGGTACAGCACTGGAGTCCTTGTCTTTTATTTTGAAGGTGGTGTTCTTCCTTTTGTATCCTCATTTCCATGTATGATGTTTGTCTTCAGACAAAAATAAAAATTATGATGTTACCCTGTTCAATTTCATTTTTGGAGGACCAGATAACTTGAATAATGATTTCCCAAAGATATCCTGGGCTAAAGCCTGGAACTTGTACACATTACCTTACAAGGAAAAAAGGTCTCTACAGGTGTGATTAACTTCAGGATCCTGCGATGGGGAAAGACTTCTGCATTACCCAGGTGGAACCTAAATCCACTTTTAAGTGTCCTAAGAGGCTTATAAGAGAGAGGAAGAGGGAGATGACACAGACAGAAGAGTAAAAAGTCAGAGACACAGAAGAGAAGGTATCGTTAACCGAAAGAGATTGGAGTGAGGTAGCCACAAGCCAAGGAATGCCAACAGCCACCAAAAGTTGGAAGAGGGTCAAGGAACAGAGGCTTCCCTGGAGCCTTCAAAGGGTTGGTGGTCATACAAACATGTAGGTTTCAGACCGGTTAAATTGATGTTGAACTTCTGGCCTCTAGAGATTTCCCAGGAGAGAATGGTTAAAATGTTAAGGGTTTCCAAGAATGTCTCTAGTTCTCGTCTATGAATGTGGGAATGTGTACAAATCTTTGAAAGAAATATTTAAATAAAGTTAATGTTAATTCATATAAAAACAGTCTTGTCACTGACAAGCTGAAATATACTGTATCCATCTAAGAAAAACTGGGAACTTACTGTGTATTTATTTGAATGACAAAACCTGAGAATTTCATAGTCAATTTCTTTTTCCTTTACAGGAAATGTATTGGAGCTCTCATGTCTGGAAGTATGTTTACAACCTAGTTTCAACTATTCACTCCACTCTTTGAATTTTTCTTTTATGACTTTTCTGAAACCAGTAAGAGAAACTCAGACTATTATGGGACTCTTTCTAAATCATTCCAACTTTCAAAACTTCACCAGGATTTGCCAAGGCTTCACAAGTGAATTTAAAATGTGCTCATGTTTGGCTTGTGAGTCCAAAAAAAGCATGGATTTTATTTTTCAGGAACAAACATCAAAAGGTAACTATAAAATGGTAATAAAAAGTTTATCAAGAATAAATTATCTTAGTCTGTTAAAAAAGGAATAATATATTCCAATTTAAAAGCCAATGGTATCAGAACACTCAGCAAATGTGGCTTTTGATATGTGGCTTGTGATCTGTAGTGCTTTGGGTTATTACTTATTCTTGGTTTACTTTATCAAAAACAAAATATCTACTTTTAAAATACATCACAATCACCAAACTGTGGAAAGAGACAAGATATCCTTCAACAGATGAATGGATAAAGAAGATGTGGTCCGTATATACAATGGAATATTACACAGCCATCAGAAAGGATGAATACCCAACTTTTGTATCAACATGGACGAGACTGGAGGAGATTATGCTGAGTGAAATAAGTCAGGAGGACGAGTCAATTAGCGTATGGTTTCACTTACTTGTGGAGCATAAGGAATAACATGGAGGACATTAGGAGAAGGAAAGGAAAAGTGAAGTGGGGTAATCAGAGGGGGAGATGAACCATGAGAGATTACGAACTCTGAGAAACAAACTCAGGGTTTTGGAGGGAGGAGGGTGAGGAGATGGGTGAGCCTGGTGATGGGTACTAAGGAGGGCATGGATTGCATGGAGCGCTGGGTGTGATGCATAAACAATGAATCTTGGAACATTGAAAAAACAAAACAAAAAAATAATTAAAAATAAAATACATCAATGGGGCGCCTGGGTGGCTCAGTGGGTTAAGCCGCTGCCTTCGGCTCAGGTCATGATCTCAGAGTCCTGGGATCGAGTCCCGCATCGGGCTCTCTGCTCAGCAGAGAGCCTGCTTCCCTCTCTCTCTCTCTGCCTGCCTCTCCATCTACTTGTGATTTCTCTCTGTCAAATAAATAAATAAAATCTTTAAAAAAAAAAAAATAAAATACATCAAAATGCCACCATAATTTATGTACCTTTGATTACTAAAAGAGTATTTATCAGGTTCTTTCCAAAGGTACTGAATTTTTTAAAATTAAAAAAGTAAAATCAAACTTGGATTTTCTAAGAAGTCATTGAATCCTTGACACATTTGTACCTTGTCCTGCCTAACATTTATCCACTGTGTATGAATTGTCCTTTTACATGTCTGTCTGCTCAATATTGGAGACTTTGTCTGTGTTCACTAGATTTCAGGTCTTAGCCTAATGCCTGACATTAAGTGTTCAATAAATACTTTTTAATGAATAAACAAATGAAGGATTAACTACATATTATGTATAATATCTAACTGAATCTTACATCTATTTTGAGATCAATATATATCATTTAATTGAATCAAATCAACTTGCATCACTGAAAAATTAAATAACTCATTTGTAGTCAGAAAATATACCAGTGGCCTCAGACCCAAGAGTCAGATTTATTATTTATACCTATTTGCTGAGATTGCTTCCTGTATCATCCCATACTGGCATCTTTCCCCATTCTTTCAGAATGGGAATGAGATTTCTTGGCATTGACTTTGAAAGAGGTATAAAAGATCTATCTTTTTCTGGGTTCTTAAGTAACGCTACCTATTGCAGGGTCTGGGTCAAGTTCACCAGAAAGCATGTTGGGTAAATATCTTTATGGTGACAGAAAAGTAGAACTAGAAAAACCTATTAAGGCTTGGTAACTCACAGATACTACTTCTCTGTCTCCTTGAAATGTAGGACAGTGCACTGTTAAATTATGCCCATTGTTATGCCTCTGAAACACACTACCTTGAAACTTAGTGGCTTAAAACAAGGGCACCTTCCTCCTCCTTCTCCATCTTCTTCTCTGGTTGGTCAGAGATTCAGGATGGGCATAATGGGGATTTTTTTTTGGCTTGGAGCATTATCATCTGTCCCACAAGTCATCCTGGAAATGTCTATATTTTCTTTGAGACGCTCCAATTCTACTCCAACCCTACTATCATCTAGTTTTCACATCTTAAAAAAAAAAAAAAAAAAAAAAGTAAGCACTTTAATCATTATTTTTAGAGCAGGGAACTTCTTATTTCTACTCTTTTCTTGTAGAGGAAGGATGGTATTTGGTTTTGATGGGTGTGTGTGTGTTTTTTTACTATGTATTACTATTTTGCAAATAACATTTTCTTAATCTCTTTCTAGTTCTTATCATGAAAGGATCAACAGAAGTGAAGGCAAACGATGTTCGTTCACCTTGTCGACATTTTAACTTCTCTGTAGCTCCTACAGTCGATCCCTTGGATGAGTATAACATGACTTGTAATCTAAAGACCCGTGTGAGAAGGCCAGCAATCATTGAGCAAGATCCGCTCAGGGAAAAGTCTATGAACCATACTTGTAGGACTATGGAATTCCTGAATAATTGTACACGCATTTCTCTGCACCTAGAAATGGATGTCAAAAGTAAGTATTTAAGGAAGGTAGAGGGAAAAGAGAATTGGATACAAAGTTAAATAAAGGCTAACATGATAACATTTTTGAAAGTTAAATAGTTGACTAATTTTGTTCATGCAACAATAGGACTAGAAAGAAGCCTAGTGCTTTTATCTGTTTATTTTTTCTTCCAAAATTTGCTTTTTTTCCCTGAGGTCTAGCTGTACTCAGAAGCAGAGAAGGCATCTGTGGGTTGTGATTTGAGGGGCACTAGCAAGACCTCAGAGTAACTTTGGACATGCCTATTTACTGTGCTTGAAACATCACTACCACACCCGGGTATTAAAGGGTGAAATTTATTTTAAAATATGAATATCCACGTACATTGCGAGGATCTATTAAAATCATATTTTGAATTGACATATATCTTCTCCTAGAGTTGAGAACCAGGACTGAATGAAATGGGGTATTTGGTATAAAGCCATGGAGATAGGGTGCAGATGCGGCACTTTGGGTCTACCAGATAGCTCTGGGGAAAGGTAGGTCTCCAAAAGATGAAAATCACACCTATCTTACTTCTAGAGCTTAATAGCTTTCTCAGCACCATCTTCTGAATTACCACAATTGATCCTTTCTACTAAGCTGTGTGCCCCCACTTTACCTACAAAATCTATTTTGAAAGAGTATTTTATGATACACCCTATTGTATGCCAAGCAATGTGCTAGCATTAGGAGCACAAAAATAGATGAATGTAAAACAATGGAGCAAGTGTATCCAGTCTAACAGGTGCGATGGTAGAGTTAGTTGCTGGGCTTTTCGATCTTCCAGACATAGAGAAGCCTTTCCTCTTGCCTCAGAATGCCTTTTTAAAAAGCTTTAATTTTTTTAGAGGCAAATATTTAAAAAATATTATATTTTCAAGCAAACACAACTATAGAATAGGTATGCATTTTTACATTTACAAATAGAAGGCTTCAAAAGAATTTCTCTCATGAGTCAGCCTTCAGTGCCCCTTTATGGTCTCTGCAGTTAGGGGTTATTTCAGGGTGTGTGGATGTGAATCAGGCATGGGAGAGGATCCAAGAAGATCTGAACAGAGAGGTCAATTCCCTCAGGCTCAGGAGTGAGGTGGGAATGTAGGCTTTGGAAGGATGGCATAGAGAAGATGACAGTGATGAAGTCTGAAAGATAAAGTGGTCTGGGTTATAAATATTAAAATCGGGGTGCCTAGGTAGTTCAGTGGGTTAAAGCCTCTGCCTTCGGCTCAGGTCGTGATCTAGGGTCCTAGGATCAAGCCCCACATCGGGCTCTCTGCTTCCTCCTCTCTCCTTGCCTGCCTTTCTGCCTCTCTGCCTCTCTGCCTTCTGCCTCTCTGCCTCTCTCTGTCAAGTAAATAAATAAAATCTTTTAAAAATATATTAAAATCATATTTATTTCCAGATATCCACCTAATTGCTTTTTATGTTTTCTAAACCATAAAGGAAAAAGAAGCATTTCCATAATTATGATTTTCAGACAGTATTTTTGTGTTCATGAAAAAAAATCCATACATGCCAGTCAAAGTGAAATAGTAGTTATTAACAACTTCCTTAGGTCCATAATTCAGAAAGATAACAGTGGTACACAAATACATAGTCCTGTATTCTAGAAAATGTCTATCCATTTGCCATGTGTAGATTTAAAATTAGTTTATATTTTACTCTGCTGGGCAGAGTCTAATTTGATCTCCTTTAAAAGCCCTCTCTAGGGGCGCCTGGGTAGCTCAGTGGGTTAAAGCCTCTGCCTTTGGCTCAGGTCATGATCCCAGGGTCCTGGGATCGAGCCCCACATCGGGCTCTCTGCTCAGCAGGGAGCCTGGTTCCTCCTCTCTCTCTGTCTGCCTCTCTGCCTCCTTGTGATCTCTGTAAAATAAATAAATAAAATCTTAAAAAAAAAAAAAAAAAGCCCTCTCCACCTGGGTGTAAAAGTAAATTTAGTCCAATCTGGTAAATTTACTCTGAAACAATCATTTAAATTGTCTCTTCAGATTGTTCTTTCAGATTCCTGTCTGTTGTCCCTTCCTCCTCTCCAAGATGACTGCCAGGATGGGTTAGGGGGGGAGAGGTGGGCAGCCTGGGATGTGCATTTGCCCTCATCTGCATTTGCCCTGGTGCTTGGGTGGGTGTTCTGGCTGGCCTCACCCCAGCTGTGCACATTCTGCAATCGCTATACTGAGTTGGTGAATGCATGGGGGGCTCTTTTCATAGCTTGCTCAGTGCCCAATGACACCTTGGTCATTGGGACTATCGTGGTTCTTGCTGGCGCTCTAAGTCTTCCATTCCAGTTAACTGACTGCATACTTTTAATTTGCTCAGCAAAGAAAAGAAATTTGCAGCTGGATAGCATGAGATGATTTGCAGAAGGCTGAGTGCTGCCATCCCAGGCAAACTTTACCTTTTCTGCCTTCTGCCTCTTTTCTAAATAAACGTTGGATGGCTATACAATGTACGTCTGCACATGGGGGTGGGTCCTGTGAAAGGTGTGCTCAGATCTTGAACCTCACAAGGGCAATCATCCAAGGGTATAAACAAGTTACATATCCTCCTGACTTTGAGAAAGTGTTGTGTTTTGTGTGCAAGGAAGAGGGGACATAGGGTGCCTGGAGAAGACAGTAGATAGTTATGTCTTGGACATGATGAGGTCACCTTCTGTTATATCATTGATTCCTAGGTCTGCTGGCCACTGTATCTTTATGGGACCAACAGAGACAGTGCTAAAATATTGCTGGATGGGACCTCTCCTTCCGTGTGCCCACTGTCATTTGAATTAACTAGTTTTTACCTAGGGTAACTAACTGTATGTTTAATTAAGGTGTGCCCCTGATCTGATCCTTGCAGTGAGAGTCTGTGCAGAACTGGGTTCTGTTTATTCATGTGCCTTGGCCCCTTACATGCCTCAGTCCAGCCCTTCCTCTTTGTCTTTTTCTTTCCTCTCTGTCTTCCTTACACTTCCTTACACTCAATTTGAGAACATAATTTTTGACTGGGTGGCCCAGGGCCACAGTTATTAATTACAAATGGCCCTGATTCTGGGACTTGGCTTGTTGAAGTCTTGGCTTAGGGATAGCAACCACGAGGAAACTAACACCAGCATAACCTGGAAGTGAAATCAATCCTAGAATCTTGGAATCAAAGGGATCCCTGGAAGCTCCCTGGTCAAATTTCCTCATTTAACACACTCACTTAACATATCAGGGAGGAAGTCAGGAGGGTAAATGACCCTAAAATAGGGATGGTTATATATGCAGCTTTTTAAGTTAAGGCCAGAGAATATAGTAGAACACAACCACCTCACTCCATGGCTTCTCTCTGTTGCATCACTTTATTGTATTCTTACAATATTTTTTTCTTCACAGATTTCACTTGTTCCATGAAGATCACTTGGTATGTTTTAGTTGTAGTTGTTTTCATATTTTTTCTCATCCTCACTCTCCACAAAATACTTGAAAGCCAGAGAACAATGTGGAAATGGCAGAGTAAGTACTGAGGAATAAATCCATTGTTTGCGGCAATCCAGTTCAGGTCTTCTCTATAGAGGTACATTCTTTTAAAAGTTATATTTATTATTTATTGAGCACCTACTGTGTGTCAGTGGCAGTTCTGGGTAAGCTGGGGAATAGAGGCATGAGTAAGACACAGTGTTAGCATTCAAGGAGGTTCATGCATCTTTGTCTACTTAGATAAGAGAGTAGGAGGTGAGGCGGGGGCAGGAGCTGACGGGGGCTGGAGGTTGAGCAGAGGCTTAGTGGAAGGGAAGGCAGAAGAGGGGGGAAGAACAGGTGTTCAAGAATTTCAGAGTTGGAGATCTTGAGCAGAGTGGCTCTAAGTGATGCATAGGAGTAGGAGTCGATCTTTAATAGGTGTAAGGGTGTTAGTAGATTTCTGGCTGAGCAGAGCTATAATGTGTAATTGGAAATCAGGCAATGGGGATGATATTAAGAATATTTAACAAGTATGACACCGGCATCCACCTATCAGGATGGACATTGACTTATGGCTATAGTAGCATGTACCCATTAACATGCCAACCTTTCTTGTGTGTATCCCATGCATATACTGGCTGAATTTCAGGCCTGAGGTGGGGGGGGGAGGAGAGGGAGAGAGAATCTCAAGCAGGCTCCACGCCCAGCACAGAGCTCCACGCCCAGCACAGAGCTCCACGCCCAGCACAGAGCCCCACAGAGCCCCACAGAGCTCCATCTCATGACCCTGAGATCATAACCTGAGCCAAAATCAAGAGTCAGACATTTAAGCAACTAAACCACCCAAGTACCCCTGTTGCCGGTGTTTCTGAGAGCAGTTTCATATCAAGTCTTGCCATTGATACCTTCGTATATAAGGCTAATATATAATAACATCATCAATATCATATATTTGTAGAATAACCATTTGCAGAGCATTTTCACAAGTTTTTTTTTTCTTTTTTAACTAGATTATCCAAGTACTTAAACAGGGTGTGTATGATTATTTTTACTTATAGATAAAAAAAAAAAAACCCTGAGCCTTAGAGAGATTAAGTGGTTTTTCCAAATTTATATGGCTAACAAAAGGTCAGAGTCAGGGTGTCTGGGTGGCTCAGTGGGTTAAAGCCTCTGCCTTTGGCTCAGGTCATGATCCCAGGGTCCTGGGATGGAGCCCCACATTAGGCTCCCTGCGGGGAGCCTGCTTCCCGCCCCCCCCCCCACCTGCCTCTCTGCCTACTTGTGATCTCTCTCTGGCAAATAAATAAATAAATAAAATATTTAAAAAAAAAAAAAAGAAAGAAAAGGTCAGAGTCAAGACCAAGGTCTTTCTAATTTTAAAATTATATTATTTTTAAATAAACATGTTATTTGCAAGTACTGCACATTTTGAGTTTCTTGATCCATTTTTCTATATAATTGCATACTAAGAAATAGAGACAGAAGCCAGTTAGAGAAAGCATCTAGAAAGCAACAGTAGCAGAAAGCAGAACATTTTATGAACATCCAACCAAATGACAGGCTTGGTGGATTTTGAAGGCTTGCCTTCCAAATCCAAGTGTATAAAGTAATGAAACATGTCACACCATTTAGGACATTAAATATTATTAAATATTAAATATGCATTAAATATTCTGTACATCTCTATATAATAAGTAGTAAGTAATATAATATTCTATACATAAAAGCTGGTGCTTTTCACTAGAGATGACATGATGGCATTTAGGATAGTGGAGAAACCACTTGTTTTAGAAAGATTCTGTGTTTGCTCATGGAAAATAACTTAATGAGGAAAGCCTTTAAAGTCTTACTCCGGGAGCTGTCGTGAATGACCCATTTTCCTCGGTAATCCTTTGAATCAACAGGGGGAATACATATTAAGAATGTGCTTGTTTATCATTTAAATATTTAATTTCTTTTCTTGGAATAGGTCATAAATACAAACCTACTTCTGATCTCCTAAGAGGACAGGATTCCGAGAAACTGCGGACCTTGAACGTGCGGGTTATTTCAGGTGAGTTTTTGCGACGTGCCAACAGAGGACGGCTTTGGGTCTCCCAACCCTTCACCATCTCACTATAGAACCAAGATCGAATGATCTGAGCTCATTTAAATTAGCCTTGTTTCTGGGAGAAAGGAGTTGTGGGCAAATGAAATCTAGTTTAATATGTCTTATTATCAGGGGACAGTTATGATCAAAACCAGCTCCTTAAGTAATGGAAAGTTTGCCTAATTGGCAAGAAGAAATTCATGTGAGTAGGCAGAGGAGAGAAAGCAATAAGGAAGAAGCCTTAGATTTATTTTTAAATGAGACAAGATACCATTATTCCTCAGAACCGCATGAAGTAATTGCAGAGTGGGCATGGCTTTTGCTGGAACTTTCATTTAGCAGAGGGTGTCATTGTGTAAAGAGAACTTCTAATAGCCCCAATTAAAAAGTCCCCTGTCCTCTCCCAAGAAACAGAAATGGAAGGAGGGAACCCTAATTAGAGCAGCTAAGGGAGCTGTTAACACAGACACTGTGATTCGATCTCCTAATTGCAAAGCCTCCTTCTGAATTCGAGCTGCCAGATCATATTAAAAATGAAGAGAGGGAGACTGGGACACGGGCAAAGTGCTCTTCTTCATCAGGGACATGTCATCTCCTCGACTGCGTGCAAACTGCGGTATGAGGAGTGACATTTCTGCAGCATCTTACATCTAGCCGGTGAGCAGGCTCCTTCAGACTTGGGGAGAGGTCAGATAAGGAGGCCTCAGGACTGGGGTCTAAAAGGTTCTCAAAAATGCAAGGACAGTGTGGACCAAGCCCCAGGCGCCCACCACATGCAGGTCACCACACCATTTCACTGGGAACTCTGTTCCCCAGGCTTTTCTTATCTATTTAAATGAGCAGGGACACAGACTCCTAGCTTGAGGAAAAATTGGATTGAGTGCCCCTAAAAAACTCAATTTTTTTTTAAAAAAAGATTTTATTTATTTATTAGAGAGAGAGAGAGAGGGCATGAGAGGGGAGAAGGTCCGAGGGAGAAGCAGACTCCCCGCGGAGCCGGGAGCCTGATGTGGGACTCAATCCCAGAACTCCAGGATCAAGACCTGAGCCGAAGGCAGTGTCTTAACCAACTGAGCCACCCAGACATCCCAGGACTCAACTAAAAAAAAAATTCAGAATTTCTGTTCTCTGTGTTAGCAGTGTTCCCCTCTGGCTACTTTAATAAAGGTAGCTAAGGGAGTATATGATACCAGCTAAATGGGGGGGACATTGATGGAAGCTTTGTGCAGTCAGTGACGGTTTTGTTTGATTAATGACATTAAAATCAGAAGTTGTTTCCAAGGCCAAAATTCATCCTTGGAGGGAGGAATGGCATTTCCCCTCTTCTTCCCTCTTAGGCAGGACAAGGGCCTGACATTCACGCACCGGGAATGGTTTAACCTAGTTCTGCTGAGCTTTTTCCGTGGCCCTGGGACTCCTGGTCCTTGCTCTTTTCAAGTAATAATTTTGAGCACTGCAGCTTTGTCTGAGAAAAAGTCGATAGCCCCTCTGTCAATTCATAGACTCAGGGGGATCACAAATTTAAAGTACTTGCTAACCACAAGACTAACCTCCCGGGTTGTATTTCTGAGCCTCTGATTTTCATTCACCAGAGGAAACGGTCTCAGCCACCCGCTCCCTTTAATAGCTCTCGCTAAAAATCCTCTGGCTTTATTACCAGGCATATAATATTAATGTTTAGAGTGAGCCAAGGTGTGGTGACCCTTTTTTTAAAAATCAAGAGTCCTTTTAAGGCTTAGCATCTTTGGGGGTGGGGTGGGGTGGGAAGAAGCAGATTCTTTCTTGTTATTTATGATCCTTTAACCTAAATGCAATTCCCCCCACCCTCGTATTATAACTTGCTCTTTCTGAGAGAGAAATGGGAAGGAAATAATGTCTCCCTCGAGTGCCGTTTTTAAGGTCTCTCTTTGTCATGATGGATTCTAGGCAGCGGTGAGAATGTAGGGGGAAAAACGTGCCAGTGTTGTTCTCTGTAGAGCCAGGACACAAGTACAAAAAAACAGTTCAAGGGAGCAGTGACGACGGTCACGTCCGGCGGGGCAGCTCGCTGTTGTCTCAAGCTGTACGTTCCTGAAGGTCTTTCCGGTTGTTCATGTATGACAAAGGAAGTGTTGGTGGGGCACCTGGGTGGCTCAGTGGGTTAAAGCCTCTGCCTTTGGCTCAGGTCATGATCCCAGGGTCCTGGGATCGAGCCCTGAGTCAGGCTCTCTGCTTGGCAGGAGACTGCTTCCCCCGCCTCTCTGCCTACTTGTGATCTCTGTCTGTCAAATAAATAAAATCTTAAAAAAAAAAAAAAAGGAAGTGTTGGTACACACGTACACATGGAGGTAGATAGACTCACAACTTCAAAAGGACGACAGAGAAATAAAGCGAGCTTGGCAAGCCCCTGGCCCCACATCCTGGAGCACAGTAAACATGGGCAGAGGAAGGCATCTCTTGGCTGCAGAATGCCGTGTCGCAAAGCGTCAAATCCCCAAGCCGTAATAGGTCTCCAGTATTTCCTTCCTTGCTTTGAGAGGCGTGACGGCTTCTGTTGCCTGTCTTGGCGTGAATCAACTTTACGTTTTATTCCATTGATCGTTATCTTCACGCAGGTGATGACTCTCTCACTCAGCTTTGGGTCCTTGTCCCTGCCATTATACCTGGCTCATAGTTTGTGCACAATAAAAGCTTATTAAATCACACAAAGCCTAAGGGGAAATGAGGGTAGAGTCAAAAAGAGCAGATGAGCAAGAAAGTTACTTTGGGGTTTGGGAAAGAGCCAGAGAGTGATGAGCGGGACCGTAATCCGACGTCATTAAAGACTACACTACAACTCTAGAGAATTGCTAAGGACACCAAAGAATCGTGGAACATGTTGACCATCCTGAAGAAGAGATTTGGAGAACTATGCAAACGTCCATTTGTGTTTGACGTCCAACAGTGTTTAAAGGGTTGGTTCATATCAGGACACCAAAGTCAGGGGCAGGAGCAGTGGACCAGGACCCTGATCACTGGATGGAAACCACAGAAATCAACTTGGCTGGTTTGGCCAAAAGGAAGCCTATTGGAAAACCAGTAGGGAACTAGAAACACCAGGAATGTTAAGCATTCAGAGGTTGGAAAATGAACATGAAAATGAAAAATCTTGGGGCGCCTGGGTGGCTCAGTGGGTTAAGTCTCTGCCTTCAGCTCAAGTCATGATCCCAGGGTCCTGAGATCGAGCCCCGCATCGGGCTCTCTGCTCAGCGGGGAGCCTGCTCCCCCCACCACCCCCTGCACCTGCCTCTCTGCCTACTTGTGATCTTTCTCTGTCAAATAAATAAATAAAATCTTAAAAAAACGATTATAAAAAAAAAAGAAAATGAAAAATCTTGAAAACTTGAAATTCTTCAACCTTCAACGACTCAACCAAAATCAGTTGAACTCCAACTCAGGGCCGGGCATCATGCTAAGCATTGATGTTGAGACAGTGGCCCGGCCCAGCACAGTCTCTGCTTTCATGGAACTGGTGTCCTAGTTAAGGAGATTCTACTCCACCCCATTGCCTTTGGAGAACAAAAACCTAATTAAATTATATGCATTCATTAAGCAACTTTCACGGACATTTTATTTCTTTTCACAATCTCGCTTTTTTTCTGATGCTAAGAGACTTTCAGTGACTGCCCCACAGCCAGTTCCTGACAGAGTGGGGGTTCAAACTTAGTTCTGTCCAGCGGGCTTTCTGGCACACGGCTTACGGGCTGTGGTGAACCGGGGAGTTTACTCATGGTGGTTCAAGCCACAGATCAAAACTCACCTTGTTCTTTTACAGTTAACACTGAAACTGAGATGAAACATTTTCTCAATGCTCTGGAAGGTTGTAGGAGCTGCTGTGTGACAGTGTGAGTCAGTCACCCTCAGAGTAACATTTAGCAGTAGTGAAATGGTTTTTTTGTAGTTAATGTGGGTGGGTTCTTAGGGACCGTGAAGCAAGAGAAATGGATTTTTATTGTGAAAAAGAATTACTAAATGCCAAAAGGAAGTAGATGACCCAGTAATTTGTCTTACCCAAAATATAACTAATGGCAAAGTAAAAATTGTAATTTGCAACATGTTTATGGCCAGCATAATAAAGACTGAGCTGGTTTCGATTTCCAACAGAAGCGAAGATAAATTACTCGTGCCAGATGTCCCATAAGCAAGCAAAGTAACATGGAAATTTAATTTTTACTTGCTTAACTATAATATTTATGACTCTTAGAGTACGGATTTGGGTTCATAAAACAGTAAAGGTTGGCGCCATCTGCTTGATTACAGAACAGAATGCAGAGGGTGACGCTCGGTGCAGGAAGAATTTCTTAAGTTGGAAGCATCTATAGGCAGAATAGGACGATTTATTCTAACTCATCCATTGAATGTCTTTATGAGCTAACTTTTTGTGCTTGGTCAGGAAAACTTGATGATAAAACACGTACAGATGGACATCTTCTCCCTGCCTGGACCAGCCTGCCTGCCTTGCCCCTCCCAGCAGACCTCCCCTCCTCCCACACTGCCTTTGTTTAGTTCACCCCGAGCCTCACTTCTGATCTTAGCTCCACTGACCCTTCCTCAGGGAAATCCTATTGGACTTCCTAGACTAGGTCAAGTTCCCTTCTCACACATCCTCGTAAGACCACACACTTCTCTCTGTGCCGGTTGTCACTACTGTTTTATTATATATGTGTGTTATTATTTTATTTATTTATTTGTTTGTTTGTTTATTTATTTATATTTAATTTTTTTCTTCAGTGCTCCGAAATCCATTGTTTATGCACCACAATGTGGGTTATTATTTGGTTGACGTGGCTCCCATGAGCCACTTAGCTCCTTGAGATCAGGGCCTCTACCTGGTAATATTGATCACTGCCTCTCCAGCGCATAGCCTAGTGCCTTTGAGGGCACAGAACAGGTATCTAATAAATATTTGTGAAGTGAATACAACTTGACATTGACTCTGTGGAAAGAATGGCCGCTGCTGTCTTACAAAGACCCTTCAAAACCCTTTTACCCTCTAAATTATAACTTTTAAACCCTTCATCAGCTTCATTCCTTGGAGTGCTAAGGATCCCCGCAGTGTGAATGTGCTGGGAGCTGCAACAATGGCTCGGAATATTGGCAGCTGTCGGTTCTCCTTAGCTGTTAATTCTAGGTAATTTTGCAGTCATGTGCTTTCCCATCCTCATTTGATTTTCACACTGGCCAGATTGGGAACAGCTGAGTGTTTTAGGATCACTGTTAACAATAACGGATGGCGCTCCCAACGTAGTAGAAAGTTGGCTCCTTGAATAATGGCAATCTATTTTAAGCTACCATAATTGGTTCTATTAGCCCCGAAAAGCAACTAGCTATCTTGGGCTTGCACAAAAGGGCCCAGGTTTTTGTGCCATGCAAAGGTCGGAAGGATGCCTAGCAGTGTGGAAGTTCTGCATTCCTAGGGCAATAAGAAGAAAGAAGACTGGAGGGTTTTGGCGAGCCAAATTAGAGAACTGAGTAAGAATCACCAAACCATCTGAAAACGTCTTTATCCATCTTGACTGCAGTAATCTTTGAAGATTAACACGAATCCCTCCATTTCTGGAGTAGCTCTTGTAAGGAAAGCAAGTACTTTGTGGGTAACAGTGTAGGCATTATCGCCATTGTCCCCGCGGAGTTGTGGCTCAACCTCCCCAAGTACAGGGACAGGAAGGAAGGGCCAAGGTCCCCGTTTCCGAGGCCAGCCAGCCATAGCTCAGCCCTGCTGAGTGCATACTTGAGTCCTCCCCAGTTTCAAGCAGACTCCTCAAGCAGGATTAAAAAGGTGCTTGGAAAAATGCTCTGTTTTGCACTTGGTAGGGCTTTCTATTTTTCAAAGTACATCAAAATACCCCTTAATTACCTCGGTTACCCTTATCTTTAGTTTCTTCTTGTAGCTTCGAGGCAGCCCCAGAGCTTGCTGAAGAGCTTTGCTGAGGTCACGAGGAAGTTTAGGCGTCACTGCTGAAACTTTAAAGACCTAAAAGATCTTTTTTGTTTTTTGTTTTTAAAGACTTTATTTATTTGACAGAGAGAGATTACAAGTAGGCAGAGAGGCAGGCAGAGAGAGAGAGGAGGAAGCAGGATCCCTGCTGAGCAGAGAGCCCGATGCGGGACTCGATCCCAGGACCCCGAGATCACGACCTGAGCCGAAGGCAGCGGCTTAACCTACTGAGCCACCCAAGCGCCCCAAGACCTAAAAGATCTTTAAAGAGAGGCCAGGACCCTGCTAGGGGTGGTGGCCTGGCCGCACCACCCACAAGGCAAAACCGGGGCGACCCATTGGTGACTAGACCCAACTCACGGCCTTCCTTCAGTTCTGAGGGCTCAGGCTCCAACAATGGTGGCCCACCAAAAAAAGATCCATTGTGTGATCCAGCTCACAAGACAGGTTTATAAGAGCGGAAGGCAATACAGTTGAGAGAAAATATGGACCAAAACACTTCTGATAGCTAACACATGTGCCCTCTCTGCTTCGACAAAACCCTGTGGGAAGTCAAATCACTGCCAAGGCCTGTTGGGGAGGTCTTAAAGGCAGAGCCCTTTGCCAACACAGCTTGGAAGGCCTTCTTCCCCATTTTAGGGGTAGCCTGATTAGCTCATTTCACACAGCACTTTCCACACTTAAAAGGCTTTGACCTGGGAATGATGTCTGAAGATAACTTTGCACGTTTCTTTTGTGATTATGAGTTGGTTTTATAGACCAACCCTCTGAGGCAATCTTCTTTGTCTTATCCCCAAATTCCTAGGTGGCACCCCAGAGTTGACTTTGTACTGCTTATACCCACACACTTTTGTTGAGAAAAATGAGGCTGAAGAAATTAGATGACGTTCTTTCAGTCATTCGACACGTATTTTTACTTATTATGTGTCACGCTCTGAGGTTGGTTCTGGGGAATATAGTGGCATGAAATACAGTCTTTGTACACAGGGAGGCGGACAAAGAAGCAATTACAGCAAAATTGGGTAAATTCACCATTGGAGGAAGAGAGGTCACAGAGGATTACATGTAGTATGGATATCTAGCCCTGTTTACCACTCCCTCTTCTGTTTTTCTTTCTAGCAGATTTGACTTTCCAATTCCATTACCAAGTAGAGCTGAGCAAGTAGTTTGGGAAATACAAATATAAAAAATTGATGGGGCAAATTCTCCAAGCAACCAAGAGATCCTGGCCAGGATGAGGAGGTTTTAGATGTATCTTCCCTGTGGGAGATGCCTCTTGTCTTTGACATGAAAATCATTGGGAACAAAGGGAAGAAAACACCTTCAAGTTTCCGTGACTCCGTGGGAATCAAGAATTACTTTGGAAGGATGAATTGAGGTTAGCTGCCAAATGTCATAGATATAAGACACTTTTGAACAGTGATAGAGATACAAAAAGAAGAAGAAGAAGAAGAAAGAAGAAGAGGAAGAAGAAAAAGAAGAAGAAAAAGTAATACCAGAGGGCAATCTGGACCATGTCATGGGCATTGTGATGGGAGTTTATTCAAGGACATAAGTCATGGGGTTTTATTTTTAATCAAAGTTTCTACTGCTGGAAATTTATTTTGTTCACCAGATTCAGCCAGGTCAAAACTCATCCTGAGGTTCTTTTTAATTTTTTAGTCTCTTCTGAGGTTCCTGAAAGAAAGTCAAAGAAATGTTTCTTTCCGACCTTTGACAAATTCATGAATAGACTTCTGTGAAGATTTAAAACATTCCTGACTGCTTCTGCTACCGTAGCTAATGCTGGTGAATTAATATTATTTGAAACAAATTCTATGTCCCAGTGTAGAACTAGAAAAATATCCCACCCATCTAAGCTATTCTGAAAAAGGCATTAAAATGACATATATCCCACCTTTTTGCCTTTTTATCAAATTTTCAGAAGTTTTCCTATTAGCATATAAGTTACAAGTCCTTGGATACTAGGAGAAGCAGAATATAATGTACCGCTAGAGAGTTATTTTGGACTAGCTATCATTTTGACAGATAGCAGCTTTCTGTAGTAAATTATGGTTATACCATATTATACAACGTCAGCAAACCAAATGAATTAGCAAATGATGAACAGTTTAGCTTTCCGACCAGAAGAGCACTGCTAATTTTCTTTGGTAATTATTTAATTTCGTGAATAGGTTCTTTTGATATTTTAGCTTTAAAAAGCACTGTCTCCAGATCTCAAATTCTGGACATGATAAGACACGTTGTCAAAAATTGTCTAAGCAATTATCTGCATGGCTAGTTCATTCTGAATGTGCATGAGAATGGACTGGGATGTCTATAGAATTTTAGGTTCCTGGACCATTTTCAAGGGAGATTATAATTCAGTAGATTTGGGACAGGGTCCTAGAACCTACATTTTAAATTTAGCTTCTTATGTTGTGCAGTCCAAGGGGCCCATTGATGGCTTTAATTGTTTTCTATTATTGTGTGACAAAGTACCACAAATTTCAGGGCTTAAAATAACACACCTTTGTTATTTCAGTTTCTGTGAGTCAGAAAACTGGGCACAGCTTTGCCGCATCTCAGGGTCTCACACGACTAAAGTCAAGATGCGAGCTGGCCTGTGTTCTCATTTGGAGGCTACTCCTAAGCTCCTCTAAGTTGTTGGCAGAATTAATTGCCTTGAGCTTGTACCCTAAGGGCCCTGGCTTGCCCTCTGTCCACCAGAAATTGCCACGGGCCCCAGGGGCCACCTGTGGACTCCGGCTACCTGGCTTTTCCAGATACCGTTTGTAGTGTGGCAGTTTGGTTCTTTGAAGCCCCATAGGAGATCTCTCTAACATCTGGGAGGGCCCAGTCTTCTTTGTAAAGGCTTTTATCTCATTAGGTCCGGCACACCCTGAATGGTCTCTCTTTTCCATGACTCAACATCAACTGATTTGGAATGTTAAATACACCTGCAAAAATCTCATCTTTGCCTTATAATGTAACCCAGTCACAGGAAGGAAATCCCATTCATGGTCCTGCCCATGCTCAAGGGTTGGGGACTACAGGGGACATTCCACCAGGGTGTGGGAAGCTTGGGGGGAATGGGGAGCTATCTTAGAGTTCTGCCTACTACACCCACCCTCCGAGAAGCACAGATTTAGAAGAATAAAAAATCCCAGGTTCCTAGGAACTTCCAGCGTGAGACAAATAGGGATGACAGACCAAGCCTCATAGATGTGATTTGTACTTACTGACAATAAGGTAAAAACAAAAAATGTTGAGGGGATCCAGCGCAATGGGTCTGTGAGGAGGAAAGCAAGGAGACAAGAGCTTTTGTCTAGGTAGAGACTGGTCTCATTTCTTCATCATTGCCTAGCCAGTCAGGAAAGCTTAGAAGGCTAAATCCTCTGTAAGAAGAAATTCTAGCTTTGGTGATTATTTTAGCATTTCTGTAGGAATGGAAGGGTCCTCAGTGTCTGTGGAAATAGTTCCCAAAAGTCAGCTATTTCTGCCCACTAAAGAGTAGTTGCTACTTTTTAATATCTCGAATTAAGATCAATAATTTTCTGGAAAATTTTCCAAAACCTGATACCAGAAGAAATAGAAAATATAAACAAAACAATGATTGTAGAAGAAATAGAAAGTCTGTCAGTTATCCCTCAAAATGTATCAGAAAGAACATTTCATAGGAACATTTTTACCAATCTCCAAAAAAACTGCTATGTCATTGACCATAGAAAAGAAGAAAAAAAGGACGTTTTCTAATTCTATTGTGAAAGAAACGTTAATAACATTTAAAACTAAGAAAGATTGTGTCTAAAGTGAAATCACTGAGCGATCTTATTTATATGTATGCAAAAATTGTGAACAAATATTAGCAAAAAAAAATCCAGGAGTAGCAGAGTTTAAAAAATGTATGTAAATATACAGACACATACAACTCCTACTATGATCAAGAGAAGATTATTCCAAGAATATAAGAATAGTTCCAAGAATATAGGAACACCATATTTATTAATGTCACTCATATTAATAGATCAAAGGGAAAATTTCTTTGGTTATCTCTACACATCCTAAAAATGCATTTGACAAACTATAAGGCCCATCCTTCCTAAAACCCCCAATAAAAATCAGATAACTACGTACTGCCTTCACATGATAAAATACATCGGTCTCAGACAAAGACCCAGAATCATATTTACCAGGGAAATGCTAAAAGCATGTCTGTAAAGCCAGGAACTTTCAAGGATGTCTACATCTGCCACTTTATCTACCATTGTCCTAGCAGTACTGGTCATCACAATTAGGTAAGAGTCTTACAGGGATGCCTGGTTAACACATTGGAAAGGCCAAATGATCACTTTTTGTGCACCTGGAAAATTTAAGAAAATCCTCTAAAAAAATTCTTTAAAAATAAAATTCAGTAAGGGACAAGGTATGAGATTAAGACAAAAAAAATCAATAGCATTCATACCTTTAAATAACAACCAGTTAGAAGATATGGCTGCATTCAAAACAATCATAGCAAGATAAAATAACTCAGAATAGAATTAATATAAAGAACTACACAAGCTCTTTCTAAAGGAAGCTTCAGAAAAATGCTCCCAAGAGACATAAAAATGACTTGAACAACAGCAAAATGGTATATCAGGCTCTGGAATGGAAAGATGAATATAAAAAGTTACCGGTTGTTCCTAAATCATAAAAGAAAGTCATTTTCATATCCCGATGAAAAATAAGTTGTCAGTAATAGCCAGAAAACAAACTGACATAGAAAAATAAAGAGAAGTATCTGTTCCCCCATGGTATAGGTACTTAAGTAAATAAAAATATCTAATGAAAGGTGCCTTGGTGGTGCTATCAGTGAAGTGTCCAACTCTGGATTTTGGCTCGGGTCATGATCTTAAGGGGACCTTGAGGGACCTTGTGGGACTGAGCCCTGGACCGAGCCCTATGTCTAGCTCCCCTGCTCAGTGTGGAGTCTCCTTCTAATGAATCACTGAACACTACATATAAAACTAATGATGGGCTATACAGTGGTTAACTGAACATTAAAAAAAAAAAAAAAAGATTCTCTCTCCCTCTGTCCCTCCTGCTTTTGTTCCCAAATAAATAAATAAATCTTTAAAAAATATATATCTAGGGGCACCTGGGTGGCTCAGTGGATTAAGCCTCTGCCTTCGGCTCAGGTCATGATCTCAAGGTCCTGGAATTAAGTCCCGCTTCGGGCTCTCTGCTCGGTGGAGAGCCTGCTCCCCCACCACCCCGACTCTGCCTGCCTCTCTGCCTACTTGTGATCTCTATCTCTGTCAAATAAATAAATAAAATCTTTAAAAATATATAATAAATAAAAATATATATCTAATAAAAAATTAGGAAGTTTAGGACTTGTGTAAATGACGAGTGTGTCATGTCTAATCAGCAGGAAAGAGGATTACTGAATGAATGGTATTGGGACAAATGAGTAACCATGTAGGAAAGAAGATTTCCTTAATCCAGAGTTCCCACTAATACTAGGGTAAATTTCAGATGGATCTGTAATTTTAACATAAACATGAGACCATAAAAGTAATAGAAGAAACAATGGTAGAATTAATTCATAACTATAGGGCTTTCTATCCATGACACAAAACTCAATCAAAAGGCTGATAAATTTGACTATGTGAAAAAGAATGTACACAGTAAAAACCATTAGGGAAACATTGTTTACAATTCATCACATATGATAAGCAGCCTTTCCTAGTAAATAAAGAAGTTCTAATAATTGATGGAGAGAAGACCATAACCCAGTAGACAAACAGATAAAGGATATAAATGGACTGTTCATACAAATGGAAATACAAATGGCTCTTTGACGTTAGAAAGCTTGCTCAGTCTCATTCATGATAAATTCTCTCAAAAGAGGGAATTTTTCTTTTGATGTCCACTATGTGCCAATAGTATTGGCCTTCTGGGTATAGGAGACACAGCAATGAGACAAACAGAGACCTCTGTTCTCACTGAGCTCACATGCAGGTGGAAATGCAAAGCAAAGCTGCACTGAAATGCTGTTTTTATCTACCAGACTGGTAAAAATCCAGAAGTTTGACACCACACTCCGTAGCAGGGGACGATAGCCCTCCACACTCTTGCACTTTGCTAAGGTAAACTGGGAGGCTGAAGTGGTACAATTTCTATGATATGTAATTTAGCAATAACTATCAAAGTTACACATGCATAAGCCCTGTGAGGCAGCGGTCCTATTTCTAGGAATTTCTCCTATGGATTACTTACATAGGAGAGAAATGACATGCGTGCGATGTTTATTGCTAATGTGTTTGCAATATGGGATTAGACACAATCAAATAGGAGGGTGTTTGAAGACAGGATGATACACCCATACTAAGAACACCAGGAAATTGTAAAAAAGAAGGAGGGAGCATTTATGGGGAAAGTTCTCCTAGATCATTAAATATACATACATATGTATAGTATGGTACCAATTGTGTAAAGAAAAACAAAAATAGCATATGTACATATAAGTATATAAATCTATCATTTATCTATTTGTCTCTATCTATCTATCATCTATATATCTATCCACAAAAATCTAAAAACCTTGGTTGCCTGTAGCAAAAGAAGGAGAGAAGGGAAAGAATTATGTTTTCATCTACCAGACTGGTAAAAATGTGTGTAGAAAGCAGATGTCTGTAGGAAATGGGGTAAGAGGGAGACATTTTGCTGAATATCCCTTCATAGTTTATAAAATTTTAATCTTGTGAATGTATCCCTTATTCAGAAAATGAAGTCCAAAAAATAAATCTTTCTTATTAATTTTTTTTCTAATTTAAAGAATATAACTCCGAGAGATGGTTTGACAGTATTTCTACCTTGGTAATCTATACCAGTGTTCAGTCACCTTCATGAATAAAAAGAATGATATTCTTTTTTTTATGCTTGTAGAAATTTTAAAAAATTAAAAAAAATTCTTTGATAAGCATCGTATTCTTAATTACACTTAAATCTTCCCTTTTGATTTGTCTGCGTAAGAAGCAGCTGCTCAAACTTCTCTTAAAATTATAGGTCACCCCATTTCCATTCAAGTCCAGGGCTTTGTATAAAAAGTAGAGACATCTGCGAAGCCAAAACCACATGTATTATGTAAAACTCAAGTTTCAATATAAAAACTAGAAAAGCAAGGCTCCAGATCCCAGTGGAATGAAAAAGATACCATATGCCATGGGCCTGAAGTTTTATCTCCTACCTTGAAGTCAGCTGCAGATAATATTAGAAGGATTTGATGTCGTATAGTTCTAGAAAAGTAGGAAAGATTAGAATTCATCTGATTTGGGACTTGACTTCTTGGTAAAATTGTCCCTGAAATCAACGATGGTATTAATAAAAGTTCTTAGGGACCTATTTTAACAAAATGCAAAGAAGGAAATGTTTGCAGTCCGTTTTCCCTACAAAAGTTCTTTTCTTTCTGCTTGACATTGTATGTAAAAAATGTTTTTCTCTACTTTGCTCCTCCTTTAACCATGCCTTGGGTCTCGGTCTCATGCTTGGGAAGTGGGGAGGAGAGGAGAAATGAAAGCAACAGAGTCAAGAGAAATGGGTTAATTGTGTCCCAGGTGTTAAGCAGGAATGATGAAAATTGCAAATATCCTTGCTAGATGGAGGGCATGGTTCTCTTAGTACACTGGAAAATGTTTTATCTGTTTTTGCATTGCTATCCACTAAACAGCTCTCCTTCTTAACAAACAGAGACCAAGCAGAGGCTGCCCTTGACTCAGGTCAAGAAAGGACTTCCTCCAATACCGGAACTAGAAGTTTCTTCCACGGTGCAGCCGCAAGATCGGTATACACGGTGAGTGATGATTCAGCTTTACTGATGATTGGCCTTTGTTCATTATAAATGTGAAAGGTTCAGGGAGGTACAGTTCATCCCAACCTTCATTTCTATCTGGGTGCCGGAGACAAAAAGTGATGAGCTGCAAAAGCAGTTTGTATGAATTAGATGACATGAAATAAACTCATGATTTCTTCCAAGGTCTAGGAAGGATCAATAAACAAAGCTCTTGGTCTGTTAAACAGCAGGTGCCCCTGAGATGTCAGCTCATCCCTTGGCTGCTTCCTGGGCTTGGGCTGTACATAATGCCAGCAGGCCAATCATTGTTTCACTCTGAACAGGAGAGAAGAGAGAATGTAAATTTATAAGCACAACCACTGAATCTCAAGTACTGAAATTAAGAACTTCCCTGAATGTAACATCTGATGATTTAATTAATGTGTATGGATTTTCATGTGGTCAGAAGTGTCTTAGAAATATTTTTTATTCATTCAACACATATTTATTAAGTAGCTATTACGTTAAGGCACTATGGATAGCTATGGTAGGGGGCATCGGAATTATAACAGGGAAGAGGGAAGACTCTAGCATTGATCAGTATCCTTTTATTGTGCTTTGTGGCAATAGGCTAGATCATTTACTCATCTTTATTTTTTTCAGTTTCAGGTGTAGAATTTAGTGATTCAAAACTTAAGTAAAATACCTGGGACTCCTCACAACAAGTGCCCTCCTTAATCCCCATTACCAATTTCCCCCAACTCCCCATCCACCTCCCCTCTCATAACCATGCTTGTTCTCTGTAGTTAAGAGTCTGTTTCTTGTTTTTTCTCCCCCTCCCCCATTTGCTCGTTCTGTTTCTTAAGTTCACATATGAGTGAAATCATATGCTATTTGTCTTTCTCTGCTTAATGTAATACTTTCTAGCTCCATGAGCTTTCTTGTGAATGGCAAGATTTCATTCCTTTTTATGGCTGAGTAATATTCCAGTGTGAATGTGTGTGTGTGTGTGTGTGTGTGTGTGTGTACACCACTATTTACTCTTCATGATACCCGGGTAGTTATCAGTCAAGAATCTAGCAGGAGGGCGCCTGGGTGGCTCAGTTGGTTAAGCAACTGCTTTCGGCTCAGGTCACGGTCCTGGAGTCCCAGGATCAAGTCCCGCATCGGGCTCCCAGCTCCATGGGGAGTCTGCTTCTCCCTCTGACCTTCTCGCCTCTCATGCTCTCTCTCACTGTCTCTCTCTCAAATAAATAAATAAAATCTATAAAAAAAAAAAGAATCTAGCAGGAAACTAATAGTATACTCAAAGGGAATCATTTGAGGTGAGTTTTTAAAAAGGTCTATTAAGTGGAAAAATCCAAAAGGAGTGCCCTAAAATTAGTAATAGGGGGGCTCTGCTATTCTCCCTAAGACTACAGGGTCAAGGAACCCAGAGAGACAAAGAAAGAGGCAGGCACACACACACACACACACACACACACACATACACACTATCAGGAATAGGAGGCTACCTGATAGGGACTATGACTTTTAGTCAAGTGACACAACAGCCTGTGAGTGCCCCGAAGAGAGTACTTCACTTTCGCTGTCCCTATCTCCGATGTGCTAGTACTCACCATAGGTCAAACCTAAGCGGAGCTGGGGTACACTGGAGCTGGACTTAGTGTTTGGGTCTTAGTGGAATCAGAGTCCTCTATTGGCTCAGAAATTGCTAGGTAGACGAATGTAATCATAGAATTGTTTTAATGAAGTATTATGCTTGATAACCTCTCAATCTGATCCTCATTCTGGGGTGCTTGACCATGCATATGAAGCAATCCCCTTTGTTCATTCACATGATCTTTTTGAGCACCTACTGTATGTCCAGAAGTCTGCTGCTCATTGACAAAAATAACATGCAGACAGTGGGGAAATCAGATTGAGGAATCCTAATTTCAATAGAGTTCCAATAACATGATAGACGTGTGCACAGAGGACTCAGGGAGCATAATGGAGAGACCCCTTCATTCAGAGGAAAGGCTGTCTAGCATTTAGTAGGTGTTCAGTAAGTACATGTGGAATGAAGGAAATTTTCATGAACACCTACATTTTCATTTTATAGAAGAGGAAATTAACCCAAACATACTGTAGTGACAAGCTCAAGAAGATTCTAGGTCTCCTGAGCCCTAGGCTGAGAAGTTTGTTACCACTAACCAGAGTGTTTCTAGGTTTATAATGGAGGCTCCATTGCCTAGCACAGGACTGGAAAGAGCTCTTAATCAGTGATACTGGGGAGTCCCTGGGTGGCTCAGTTGGTTAAGCATCTGCCTTTGGCTCAGGTCATGATTCCAGGGCCCTGGGATCCAGCCTGCATTGGGCTGCCTGGTGAGTGGGGGACCCAACTTCTCCCTCTGCCCACCCCCCACACACGTGTGCTCTCTCTGCCTCTCTCTCAAATAAATACAATCTTAAAAAAAGGGATATTGGGAAGTTTTTTGGTGATTCTTACAAGACACAATTTTGATAAATGATTTTAAAATTATTCTCCACTAATTCTTTTCAGGTAACACTTAACATTTTTGGGGTAATAATATTTGTCTTTTTTTTCCTTCTATCTTCAGAATATCCTTCTGAATTTTTCCGGACCACTTGGACTGAACCCTTTTGAAGAATACTCATAATTTCATTTTGGGAATAAGTGAACTAGTAAATATATGGGTCCAGCTGAGGATTCACAGTAGGAAACAGTAGCAATGCTGACTGGTTGATGGAAATTGGCTTGAGAGCAGTCATTTGACCCAAGAGATCAAAGAAGCAAGAATTTTTCCAGGAAGCCATCATGAGTCATGGAAAACAAGCCGATAAAACCCATGGAAACAGCACGGGCATGCTCACTGTCCTTGCTTATCTGTTAATTATACAGCTGACAGTGACCCCCAAATTTTGATTTTGAAAGGAACCAAACCCAGGATCAAGGATGAAAATCTTTTCTCTCATTTGTCCACATTGCACATTCTGCCTTGGTGGGTTTTCGTATACAGATGGATTGTTTCTTTTTGGCAAATTACTTAAGAGGGCCTGGGTTGTTCATTGATACATTTGTTCGGATTTATAAATTCTGCTTCCTTTTGGCACTGAGGATGTTTTTAAAAACTTCAAAGATACCAAAATAAAATGAATTTAAATGAAATACTAAGTGAAGCTTGGCTATTTAAATCTAATAGCAAAATGTTTCTTCTGATTCTTCTTGGTGTTCATATTTTCCGTAGCTATCACTGATGTCAAGAAAAATTATAGCTATTAATTACAGTAAAACACATATAGACAAGAAGGCATCTCTTGACATTGAAAAACATAAAAATATCTTCCCAGAGTTTCGGTGGAATTTAATCTCCTGGCATCATTATAGAATTCCAATTGCTTGTCTGAGCAGATTTCTGCAGGGTCAGAGTTACTATGAAGCAACCTAACAGGAATGAATGATTCAGCACACGGAGGTTTTCCCTGCGACTTTTTCTTTTCTTTCTTCCCTCCCCGCTTCTCCATCCCTCCCTTCCTTTGTTTCTTCCTTCCTTCTTCTTGTCTTTCTTTCTGTTAGATCACAAAGTGAGATCTTAATCATAATATTCAGGGATTGAAGATTTGGCAAATGGACTTCTGGTAGTCTCATTTTTTATTGCCTCTGTGAACTTGATTAATGGGTGAGTCAGGCTCAGCTCTGGGATTATTCAGCAGGAGTTTAGGGGTATCACACTCCTTGAGGGATGGATGTTATACCATTTCTGAGAGGCCAAATTATTGTTTCCTTGCACATTGCCTATTATGTTCAGACAAATGACTTGAAAATCAATGGGAACTTGGCTTACAAAAGGCATAAATTAAGCCTCAAATTCTGTTAAATTGTGGCAGCTTTCTGGAAGCTAATTTCACTTATTTGTTGAAATAACAGACTTTAATAGATAGTATGAAGTGTTCGAACATGTAGATGGCCTGCTGTCTGCCTACAAAGAGTGTATAATCTCATAGGGGAGACTGAGCTTGCAGACTACTAGTTATAATGCTAGACACAATAGGGTAAGGTAAATGTCATTTACATGCTCCACGCTTCTTTCTGAGAAGTGACGGTCCAGTGAATCATATCTGGTTGGGGGTCAGCAGAGTAAGCTTTTCAAGAAAGTGGGTGTAAGCAGCATTGAGGATGGTTTTTCTTGATCTTTTAGAAGAGGCCAAACTTCCCAAGTATACACTTTCTCAGCCCCCATAGTCCTTTTCGTATCTGTTATTTACACTTATTTTCATGGTTATTAATTAATTCTGTTGCCCTTTCTAGACTGATTTCACTCACCATAATATTTCTGGCAGCTGGTATGATGCTTGGTTCACAAAAGCTTCTTAATACATATTTGTTGGATAAGAAACAATGTACTGAACCCCCCATATATCAGGCGTGTGCCCTGTATGGTCTCACTTCCCTACAATGACTCCTGGAGTCAGATGTTGTTATCCCTAAGAAATGAGGTCTAAGAAGCTCACTGATTTGCCTATGGTCTCAGGAGTAATGTGGATTTAGTCCTAGGTTGAAGTGTATAAAAAAAAAAGTGTATATAAAATACACTTTGTATCCACTCTTTATTTAATAAAGTCAAATTTTACAAAAGACGTATATCATATGAATTGCATTTTCCTTTCTTCTTCTGTCAGTAGATGGCTTCTGTCTGTCTTCTCTTTTGCTCTCCCAACTATATTTCTTTCCCTTCATGTGAAACATGGTAGAATAAAGGCTTGGACTCAATTATCTGACAAGTTATTCTCATAATTTGACTTTGATTGCTTCCTTCTCTCTTTCTTTTTTATTTTGCTTCTCTTTGCTGTCTATGTCTTTCACAACCATCCCTAACTATTGGTGCTGTCCTGATGGGTGGTGATCTTAGGATAATGAGTGGAAGGAAGGTATTAAATTTTTAAAATCTAAATAAGATATATTATCAATTAACCTACAGGTATGATAACCAAAGACGCATTAAAAACCCCTCTGTGAACTGGAAATCATGTACTTTAGTAAAGACAAAGTAGTCTAGATGTTTCTATGATTTGAAGGACAAAATGAAGTACACATGCATGGGAAAGGGGGAAATCAGAACATTTTGATAAAAATATACTTCACAAAATTCTCTGCATGTGTTATTTTCCTTCCTGAGAGATAAGGCTGTTCCCAGAGGGGAATATGGATTAAACATGGCTGCTGACTAGAAGACAATAATTTTGCAGGCTATCAGCTGAGATCCTTACATCTGTAAATAATAACAGGCCCAAGTTAAATGCCTTAAGTAATAAGATTTATTGTCTTACCTAATGGGAATTCTGAAGAGAATGCTTGCAGATTTGAATTCAAGAACTCCCACCAACATGCACCCAAGTTTCCCCCCCACCTTCCTCTCTGCTGGCTTTTGTCCTCAGGTGTTCCCTCTTGCAGTTTCAAGAAGACATGGAAAATGGTGTCACAGTGCCAGCAATCATCATATCCTTAGCCCATAATGTCCTTTTTAAGAGTAAAGTAACCTTTAAAAGAAGACTCCCCAGATTTCTCCTCACGTCAGAGCATCTGGAATTGGATCACGGACGCCATCTTAAACCAACCAATGATAAAGGGAATGGGACCGTTGTGACAAATTTAGAAGGGTCAATTATTGCTGGTTCTTAAGGAGGGGAGAGGAACTAACTATCAGAATCAAAACAGGGCTCTGCAATATTGGCTGTTGCAATACTTCCATATTACAATACGGAAGAAGAGGAAAGACGGCAGGTGCCCCTCAATTCCATGGAGACGTTCAGAGAGAAACTGGTGAAAATAAAACCCAGGCTTGGTTTCTCCCCCAGAACAGTCTCTTGGAGCCTGCTAAGGCTATTCTTCAAGTATGTGCTATTGCCCAAAGTTTCGGGATGGGTGCACACGGAGTTGTCATGGTGTCATAATCTCCCTGTAAAATTATGATTATTTTCAGATGGACTGTAAAAATAGCCCATCTGTTCTCACACGGAAAAGTGGCATCAGTGTGTGACATTACAAAAGCAGGCACAACATCCGTAGTGAAGAACCACATAGTAGACCTCATTTTTCTTTCATTACCTTATGCCAATTTCCTCTTAGTGAATTACCTCTCACCCATGGAATGATGTCTTGATGGGACTGTAAATCAGAGTTTCTTGCCAATCAGCCAAGGGGTGACCTGGACCAGAGCTAAACCAATTTGACCCTCTATGTCAGGACTTTGATTTATATGTGCAGTGATGTTCAGGTGGAAAAATACCAACTTGGGCTTATTTGTTCCATCAGCAGAGTTGAGTCATTCCTGCTTTTAGATGTCCCAGTATACCCCAAACTCCCACCAAAATGCATTGGTTCTGAGCCTGGCTCTCCAGCCTTCCTTTTGATTCTGTGAGCTACCAGCAATATCTTTGTAAGAAGATCCTCTTCCTGCTTAACTTTCCAGACTTGGTTTCTGTTGCCTGCCGAATATAACATCCAACATCTATTTTATTTCGTAAAGTCAGGATGTCTGAGCTGCAGGAAATCTTAGAGATCATCTGGGTAATGTCCTCATTTTACAGCTGAGGAAACTGAAGCCCCAGAGGTGGAAGGTTTCAGCCAAGTTCGTTTCACAGACTGCCCAGGATCCTGGAGTCTGCTTTTTATTTTAATTCCTTTTTAGTACAAACCACAGTCTCCTTCTCTGTCTCTTCCCTCTCTCTCTCTGCAATGCTTAATAGAAAATGTGGCCTAAAAAGCCTTCATTCCTCCCTCCCCCAACTGACGACTTGCTTTGTATAGTTTAAAAACTTGTTTCAGAGATAGTCCTTTCTGGGATTTGGCATCTGGGAACAACAGCCATCAGTTTATATCCTTATATGGAGCCTTGATTCTTCCCAGCTGTCTTTAAATGTTTATTTCCCCCTTACATGAAAATAATGTTGGGAAAGGAAGTGGTTTGCTCTAGGCAAGTGTATGGGCTGGGGTTCTCAAAGTGATTACTTACCACTTCCAAGTCTGACTTCTAGCTGTGCATTCGGGGAGGACTTTCTTTTACGCACACTAAAAGATATATATCTGCCCTATCTTTTTTGGTTGCTTTAGGGCAGTCATAGCTCATACAAACACGCCAAAAGGGCCAACTCTTGGGGTAGGAGTTGGGAAGGAGATTAATAATAATACGTAGTCTCCCCTTATCTGTGGGGGGATATGTTCCAAGACCCTCAGTGGCTGCCTGAAACTGTGGATAGTACCAAATCCTATGCATACTATGTTCTTTCCTACACAAACATACCTCTAATTTAGTATCTAAACTAGGCACAGCAAGAGATTAACAACAATAGCTAATCATTGAAGATACTTACATGATAATAATATCACTATAAAAGTAATTATAGTATATTATTATATATCATGTTATTACATATTTATTATATATTTATTATATTATAATAGAACTATAATAAAAGTTATGAGAACATGGTTTCTCTCGAAATAACTTACCATACTGTCCTTACCTTTCTTCTTGTGGTGGTGGGAGATGACAAAATGCCTTCTTGATGAGATGAAGTGACATGAACAACTTAGGCCTTGTGATGTAGTGTTGGGTTACTTTTGACCTTATGCTGATTCTTCAGGAAGATCCTGTCTCCAGACCACTGGTAACTGATCCCAAGGAAAGTGGAACCCTGGATAAGGGGGAGCGACTGTAGCACTAATTACATGCCAGCCACTATTGTAAGTACCTGGCAGGGATTAGTTCATTGGTTTTGTCTCATAACACTCACAGCTGTACCTTCTAGGCCCCTTTTGGAGAGATCCAACGTGTAGTAACAAACTAAAACGTTTCCATGTCCATGGTTTACTAATGGTTAAACATAGCTCTCATGAAAATTCTTTTCCTTCCCAATGATCCCTAAAGACTAGTATTGGATCAGGAGGTAAGGACTATAGTTAATCACCCTGATTTACAAGTGAAAAAAACTAAGGCAAAGAGAGGTTAAGTAACTTACTCAAGGCCACGCAGCTATTAAGTAGCAGAGTTGAGGGGAGCCTGTGGTGGATTAAGTCTCTGACTTGGTTTAGGCTCAGGTGGTAATCTTAGGGTTCTGGGATTGAATCCTGCCTCAGGCTCCACACTCAACATGGAATCTGCTTGAGATTCTCTCTCCTTCTCCCTCTCCCTCATTCTCTCTCTCTCTCTCTCAAATAAATAAATAAATAAATAAATAAATCTTTTAAAAAAACTTTATAAAAATAAGTGGCAGAGTTGAGATTTGAACCCAGGTAGTCTAGGTTTCAAGCTAAATGCTCTTAACCTTCTAGTCTGTTGCACCTTAATCATCTCTTTATGTAGGGAAGAGTAGTTTCTTTTCCTTAGGAAAAAAGTTGTCCAAAACAGACAAATGACTTTCATAAACACTTCTAACAGGGGTTCTGTATCATGAATCTCTGTGTTTCAACAATGCTTGGAGGGTACACTACAAACAATACTCTACCACAAGAACCGCTATGGTGCAAATGCTTCTCCTGTGTCTACACATGTATCAAAGTACTTCCACAGAACTGAATTATTTGGTGGCTGTGAGAAGAGTTGCACAGAAAGAAGCTTTCGGCTCTTCATCAAACAGTCTCAACAAATAACTTTAATCAATTACTTAAAAGAGTTAAAATCTTTTCACTCATCTCATGATCCCTATGGGGAGAGATAGTAAAGACAATGCAAAAACACCCAAATATTGATAAAGAAAGGCAGTGAATCAAGTACCTGGACCATCCCTTTCTGCTACTGGTTTCCAAAACACATTTTTTTACTTGAAATTTGTTATACAGAGACCGGAAATCATCTCTATTCCCCTCCCAATTTTAGCAAACAGACAATCAAGATTTTATTTTTAAACAGTGTACCATAACAAAGTTTCATTATGTCTAAACAACCAACAGGGCTTAATCATTACATCATAGTAAGGTTTTTTTTTTTTTCCTTATTTTATTCTTTATTCAGAGTGAAAAATTCAGTAGAAAAAAATTCAATAGAAAAATAATTCAGTAAAAAATTTTATAAACTTTCTATTTTATTCTAGCTATCTAAATAACAGACTGCTAGAAGAAAAGTTCTCCATTATTCAGTAATTACTGCCTTTTTTACAGAACAATTAGATTAATGTGAGCAAAAAGGATCTTTTTCAATGGCATGTTTTAGTGCCAGAAATTCCATCAGAGACAGAAATCATAGGCCATATTCTATACAATGTGCTCATTTGAAGGGGATGTGAAGTGGTGGAGGGGTAATAGGGAGAGGGTAGTATTCTGCTGCTCTTGGAAACCAGTTGTATGAGCCCTGGGACCCAGCTTGGCCTACCAGTGCCCTAAATAAGCCAGTGTTTGAGATTCTATCTTTAATTAATTAAATTCCTGTTTAATTAATACCACTACAATATTTGAGTGGTGTGGAACCTCCCCTACTATCTCAGCACCCAGACTTAATTTTTATTAGCAGTTTTTTCAATGAAATTTAATTGGAGTACATTACCCATTAAAGCTTTGGACAGGCTCCCTTTTGATTATTAACGTATTGCTGATGTGGAGGTCTTTTAGTTATTCATCCATTTGTTAATATAACAGCTACCTTATTCCAGACACAGTCCCATAGCCGAGACAGATAACCTAAACAGTTACAATGCAGCCTGGAAAGGACTGGGCTGGGGCTTAATCCCTTGAGGAACTGGTTTCATCCATCTTTGAAAATCCAGTACCAAACCAGACGCCTGAACTGGAAATTAGCCAATTAGTGTTTGTGGACTTAATGAAGAGAGTGCTATGGGAACTCAGACAAGGGGCATGTAAATGAAGAAGGAAGACAGAAGTGAGGGAAGACTTCCTGGAGAAGGATAAGTTGGCCAGGGTGGAAGGAAAACATATAAAGGCACTTGGGTAATGATGGACAGAAAAGGGGCCCTACTTTAAGATCTACATGTCTTTCTCACACACACACACACACACACACACACACACACACACACACACACACGGGCTGACATGCAGGAGATAGAAGTATGCTTTCTTTGCAAATAGTAATAACTATGCTATTCTCTATTTCAAGGACATTGCAGTAATTAATGTGTGACAGAGATGGGCTTTGTTAAGCTTCGGAATGTCAGAGTTTGCAGGGGAAATTGACAATACTGTGATCTATTGTGATATTTTCCATACTATATAATTTGAGCTTGTAACTGCTTAACCAATTAAAGATTAAGCAGGTAGGTAAATGCTACAGCACAACTGAAAGATGATTTATTATAGCAAAGGATATTGGAATAGAGGGAGGACAGATTGCAATCAGAGGAGCACCACTGCAGGGTGCTGTTAACTGGTGCTCCCGAACAAGGCTTCCCTGTCCAACCTGGAGAAAAGCTGCACCATAAATCCCCTTTTAGAGAGTTCCAGTGCACAAGGTTTGGGAAGTTCCTGCAGCTGAAAAAAGCTGGGCGTGTTTTGGGGGGGGGGTGCTTATTAATGGTTGAACATACTTTGCAGGAATTTTTTTCCCCTTCTCAGTTATCCCTAAATTCCAGTTTTTGAGTCATTGCAGTAAGAAAAGACTGAGACACTGGAGGATTTATGGAGTTTTATCCCACTTTTGGGGTTATACTACAGCCAAATTTTAAAAATTCAGGCAAAAAGCAATTCCATTAAAGGACATTTTCTTTTGTGCTAATGGTGCTATACTGATTTTGGAATGCATTGTTCTATGATGTCATCAGTATTGTTCAATACTTCAATCCATGAGGATCCTTCATGGGCTCCAGTCAATGCACAGTGGCAGTTGCTATAGTTGCTATGTTCAATTGCCTCTACATAGAAGTAAGAGAGGGCATGGTGCCAGGAGCTGCCCACAAGAATCTCTGTGAATTAGACCCTTGAGTTGGTGAGGAACTGATTAAAGTGCTGGAAAACGGAGGATCAGACTGTAAAGGTTTTTGTTTGGATGTTTTCCAGAATGCTGAGGCCAGCCAGTGAAGGTTTTAATCAGGGCAATAACCAGACTTGCACTCTCAGAGAGTCCGTACTGACACCACCTCCTTGGAGGGGGCTGGGATCTGTCCTGACATCAGGTTGGTGTTATGGAGGAGGATAAATAATTTCCCCTCTACCTTTCTGAGTTCTTAGCTGAGACTTTTGTAATAAAAGTCAGAGTAACAAGAGAAAAACAAAAGGAAGTTTATTAATTTGTAACCGTATGTAACATTAGAGATACCCAGGGGAAAAGGAGTAACTTGAAGAGGTGGCTTCGAATTCAGGCTTATATGCCATGTTAGTAGGGAAAGGAGAAGGTGATATAGGCCTCTTTGGGGAAAGTAAATGATTTTTAGGAAAGATGAGTGGGCCCTGAGAAGAACAGATGGGAAGTATGATAGGTTGTGACGAAGTCTGTCTGTCACTTCTAGTCTCTTCAGTAACAAGAATCAATCTTCTCTGGTTGATGAAATTCCAGGGGAAGGGATTTATGACAAGTTAGTTCCTTTTTGGGGTTCTGTTTTTAGGCAGATAAGAGAGTGCAGAGAACACCTTTCCCTGCATTTACTCTTTTTCAAGTGCCTAGCTCAAAATAATCAACATACCAAAGCAGCATATTTTGGCGTGGCACATCCTGAGCTCCTACAATCATATATGGGGGCACCATATTCTGTTACCCTTCAATATCTATCACACTAGTCCATAGAACGGATAAGAAGAAAGTGAAACAAGACTGAGGCAATGAGGTGGAGGGAGATATACAAAGAAGTAAGTGATAGCACTTGGCAACTGATCTGATATTGATGGTAAAGAAAAGCAGCAGCCTAGGGTGACAGCTAGGCTGCTGGCAGAAGTAACACTGTGCATCCAACAGAGAATGTAGGAGGAGAAGGAAAGATGATGGATTCAATTTGGATGTGTTCAGATTACATTTAGTGGTATATTCAAATACTGATGTACAGATGTCTGGCAGGAAGGCAATTCTGGTTAGAATTTAGGAGTGATGTCAGGGTTCCAGGTAGAAATTTGGGTGGCATTAGCATACAGGTGAATGTTTACAGAAACCAAGGATATACCTACTGGATTTCTTGGCTCAAACTGATTTACCTAATTTAGGATGGGAGAAGGGCAGAGTGAATTTCAAATTGAGCCTGATTTTATTTTATCAATAAATGTTGTGGACCTACTGGATAGATAGATGAATGGATGGATGATTGAATGAATGAAGGAATACTTATACCCTTGTTACCAGCTCTCACCAGACTTATACTTATATAAGTATACCCTTCATTCCTATACCCTGTACCATTCCTATACACCTATACCCTGAAAACCAATAGACATTCTCTTTATCTCATGATTTGCTTTGGTTTTAGCTCTGGTTAAGAAAAAGAATGACTGCCTCAAAGACGCAAAAGGGCAACATTTGGATGCAAAACATGGAGGACTTTATTAAGCTAACTAATTTCAGCCCATGTGATGTGTATTATTCTCTTTAGATATCTGCGACCTAACAATGACTGACCAACTGCTGCCTTCGCAGCAAATGCAGATGGAGATGACCAGCCAAGTGACAGACTCAGTACTACTCAGCAAGCAAACATGCTAATTTGCACATGACGTTGCTTGAGTAAGTGTGAGTCTTCACATTCCTTGCTAAAGACCAAGTGGTTTTAAAGGAAAGAGAGATGTGGGATACCAAGCATTGGCTCGTAACACCCATATCTTACATAAATGGTCATACTATGGTCCCAGGGGCTGCAGGACAATCAAGACTCCTTAATAATCAATCACAACCCCATGAAGGCAATGAATGTCCAGGGCAGGGTGGAAACAAGCCTTTCATTACCACTGATGGATAATTTTTACCTTGCTAGGGAAAGGTAGTTCTGAGCCTTCGTGAATTGTTGAGGAAATGCTTAAAATGTACAGTTGTGGCCCAAAGTGGCCAAAATGTTTTCACACCTCATTACCGGCACCATATAGTTTGGGCAATGCCAAATAAATTACAAATCCATTTTGTAGTCAGGAAGGTCATTAGGACTCAGATTCGTTATCCACTGAGAGCTTCCTCTGCTTTCCGTTTATTACTCTCCTTTGAGTGAAATGGAACTGTAGGAGGAGAGCAGAGACCTCAATTCATTCAACCCTGACACATTATTCGTGTCTACAGTTTTGCCATAAATTTGGAGGAGAGACAGAAATTGCAAATGCAGGGATTTAAATCCCCTTGTGCTACATTTGTCAAGAAGAGCAGATTGTAAACTGCTTCTCGCAAATATGATATGCATTTGGGCATCAAGCTAATAACTCTGAACCACAGACTCATTTATTTGTGTAGTGTTTCCCTCCAGAAGTTTCTGAAATTGCTTCTGTTGCCATTATGTATCTCAGAGCTATTTGGGTTTAGTAGGAAGATTACAGAGACTATCTGGCTAAGAAAGTTAGAGTCCATCTCCAATGAGATGGAAATGACAAATTTTTCTGTTTACATCATCACAGTCTTTACAAACTATGCATTTGGAATACTTGACTTGGGCTTCTCTGAGGAAAGCGAAAAGAGATTCATATAGTCACCAGACTTGTCTTAGAACCCTATAGGAATATTGATGCTGAAGAAATCCATATCACGAAGAGGCCCTCATTCACCCTTCTGATGCTTCTATTTAAAAATAATTTGTGTCTTTTACATTTTAAGTCACTGGTAGGTCCCTCTTCCCTTATCTCCTTGATCAGAAGGATTTTTCTTTTGCTTCTTGTTTTAATTTTCTTTAGTTGGGGAGGGGCAGAGGGAGGGGGGGAGAGAGAATCTCAACCAGGCTCTGTGCTCAGTTTAGAGCCCGATACAGTGCTCAATCTCACAACCCTGAGATCATGACCTGACCCAAAAAGTAAGAGTTGAACACTTAACCAACTGAGCCACCCAGGCACCTTGCTTCTTGTTTTGATTTTTAAAAATTTTGTTACATAAGTCATCTATTAATACAATTTCATTATTAAAATGTTTAATTATTACAAATAACACTGGAGTTCCCTTTGATTACTATGTCAAATCCTCTACCTTATCACAACACTTTCCACCCCTGGTCATAGCATTTTTGGTAGTTATATGTGTATCTTTCTAGATCTTCTTCTAGGGGTACAGTGTGTGTGTGTGTGTGTGTGTGTGTGTGTGTGTGTGTGTAGTGTATCTTGAGTGTGTATGCCTGTGTTATTTTAGATAAACATTCTACAAGTACCACCATACTGTGAATTTCTTTTTTTCACTCAATAATACATTTTGGAGATCTGTTGGTACAGAAATCTGTTCCATCCTGCTGTGGACTGAATATTTGCGCCCCCCAGAATTCAGCCTAACCCCTGGTGTGATGATATCTGGAGATAGGGTCTTTGGGAGGTAACTGGGTCATAAGAGGGGAACCTTCATGAGTGGGATTAATGTGCTTATAAGAAGAGATGCAAGAGAGCAGTGAGAAGACATTCATCTGCAAACTTGTTACCAGCTCTCACCAGACACTGGATCTGCCAGCACCTTGATCTTGGACTTCCAAACCTCCACAACTGCAGAAATAAATGTTTATTCTTTAAGCCACCAAGTCTATGCTATATTGTTACACCAACACAAAATGACTAAGACACATTCCTTGTATTCTTTTTAGCTGTTGCATACTATTCCACAGTATTGGTATACCTATAGTACTTACTTAGGCGGTTTTAATTTTTCACCACAATCTACCCCTGCTTGATGAAGAGTCTTGAAAAATCGCTCATCAATTCTTCTAAGTAAAAAATGTAATTCCATTCATTCTAATGGAAAAATATGTTTCTATATTTCTCAGCCTCCAAATCATATCTGTTTGTCTTACAACATCAAATACCATTAAAATGTACACAATTACTTCTATAGTTAGCATTTCATAATATAACTCAACCAGACATTTTCTCATTAATTGCTCTATAATATGGCTGTTTCCATCCACTCATTCAGTATTCACAGACTGTACACTTAATACTTTGATGTATTTTTTCATTCGACAAATAATTACTGATCACCTACTATGTGCCTGGCAACAGAATTGGGTGCTGAGCACATGGTAACAGACAAAAAAAAAATCTCTGACTTGTGGAATTTACATCCTAGTGCAAGAGACAAATAATAGACAAGTAAGATACACAGGATGTTAGCTAGTGATACATCCTAAGGAGAAAAAAACAGCAGGGAGAGGGAATATGAAATATTGGGAAAGTTGTGGTTTGACATGGAAAGACCTCATCGAGAAGGTGCCTTTTGAATAAAGACCTGGAAGAAGTGAGGGAGGGAGCTGTGATTCTTCCAGAAACAAAAGTATCCCACACATCCCTGACGGAGATGCCCGCTAGGACCAAATAATTCTTTCTGACAGAAATGGCCGAAGTCTTTCTGCCGGGCAGTTCATCATCTGGTTTCTTGTCCTTTATCACATTTCCTAGCCATGGGATTTTTTTTTTTTTTTTTTTTTTTTGCAAAGATAGCAGACTAGAGCTTTCCTGCAGAAGTGTCAAAAAACGCAATCATTGTTTTCAGTGAGAAATGGGTCATTCAACATGAGGGAGAATGGGATTATAGGTTGCCCCCCCTTCTCTTGGGATCAGAAGCATCAGCAGGAAAAATGTGGTTAGGCTTCTGACAGGGAGATTTGTGGAACAATTTATCTCTGCCTGAAGCCACAAGATAGGAAGAGGAGAGCCCACGTATTAACTGGAGGAGGACTCAACCCAAGGGAAAATGTCCTTTTTATGACCAGGAATCTGCTTGTCCGTGGGCTCTGTCTGGCATTTTATATACTGCCTGGACATAAATCCTAGGTCTTCCAGTTATTCATTGGTTAAACATAGAGATTACTTAATCTCCCTGAGCTTCATTTTTTCCACCTGTAAAATGGGTATGATAACAGTAGCTATCTTGTAAGATTGACATTGGGGATTAAATGAGGTCACGAGGGTACAGTGTTTGGAAAATAATGATTTCTCAATAAGTAAGAATGCCACCACCACCACCGTCAATACTATTGGGGTTTCACAGGGAACAGCACCAAGGTCAGAGACAAGAAGGCATTATTTAGTTCATCTTGAAGACATTTATTGGTAACTCACAATGCCTGGTACTGAATATTCAACTAAATGGCTGCCTAGAGGCAAGGAAAATATTTTAAAAGATCCCTGTGCTCCAGGCAGGGACTAGAGGGTTAAGGATTTTCAGGAAGGGCGGTGATTTACAAATGGGTTTCCCTGGCACCAGGGAAGGGGGCGGGGCAGGAGGAGGAAATGGAGCCATTTTAGGTGTGATCAAAGGCACCTGTGAGACGGGAGGCTGGGTTGAGAGCCAGGAAGCTGCTTGATGTAAATGTCTGTGATGACAAGATGTGGCTAGCCTGGGGTGAGCGTAATCCAGGGGTGACCTTGCATGGCTTCATTCCGTGTCTCTCTAGTCCCAGTTTGTTCTCAGTTGTGTGGAAACAACCAAAGCTGACAACCAAATCATTCAGCTACAAATCCACCTCACCGTGTAAAGAGAGCTAAACATACAAGTGTTCAGTTGTCTAAGAATAACACATGACGTCTCTTTTTTGTTTGGAGGCTGTGTATCGTACTTTAAAATACGCTGGCTGGTCAGGCCAGACTGCCCCGGGTTTGAATCCTGGCTCATTTCACTAGTTGTGTAACATTGGATGAATTATATCATTTCTCTGGGTCCCAGGGTTCTCATTTGTGCGGTGGAAATTGTAATAATATCTACCTAATAGCGTAATTATGGACATGAACTGGGACAAAGTTTATAAAACACTCAGCACAGTGTCTGGTACATAGTAAATACATATTAATTATTATTATTGAAATCTTCTGGATGGATTGTTTTCTGAGGAGATACCGGGGAAAGGGTAGTATGATCGGGAAAAAAAAGGGGGGAACGGAAGAAAAGCTATGGAGAGGAGAAGCAGGAATGTAAAGTCTGATCCTGAAAGAGAGGCACTTACTAGCTGTCCAAAAAAAAAAAAAAAAAATCCTGAGAGAGAAAAAGGATAAGATGGCAAGGACTCAAAAGCAGAGGCTTAGCTTTGCTTTTTGCCAAGGTTCCATCCATCTGGCCTTGGCGTCTCTGCCGGCTTTTTCCTCCAAAAGGCAGCTCCAGGAGCCCCGTGGTGAAACCCAGGGCAGGGAGACAGATCATCTCCAAATCACCCTAAATTCTGCTCTCAGGGAAGGCATATAAAAAATGTACATATCATTCTTTCGTGGTCTAGCATTCCCCTGAGACTAATAGAAGAGACAGGCCTGTCAAGTGAGTCAGCAGTGACCACAGGCAGACATAATCCCATTGCTTTTTGGCTGACAACTCATGCAGAGGAAAATCTTCTCTGATCCACGCACAGGGAAATGGGGTTTAAATCCCAACGCAAAATTCTAACTGTAATCATCTTCCGGACCCCGCTGATGATGACCCCAGATGCCAGAAACATCAGAAACACCATCGACGCGCTTCTTACCATTGGGTTGTAATGATTTAGTCATTTGCTAAAGGTAAGATGCTCATAGGATGGGATAAGTCATTATTTTCAGATCCAAGCAAACACAGAAGGAACAGAATGATGTCTTTTCCTCAGATTTGTTTAATAGCAGATATGGCTCCCCGGGATTGATGATGGGCGAACATAGAGAAAATGAGCACGAACCTGAATGAGTTATAAGATATCTAGAAGAACAAAACAAATGGTGAACCACGTGATTTTTTTTTTTCTTTTCATGTGAAGGAAGGGTGACTGGTCTGGATCCACTCCTATGGCTTTTTGAATTCTAATCAACCACAAAAACAAGGCAAAATGGCAGTTGTGAAACAGATTTTCAGTATGATCTCTTCTGATGTGCCTTCACAAACACAGTCATTTAAGAAACCAAACTGAAGCCTGGATCTGAGTTATCAGAATGTAGGGCATGCTTAAAAGGAAGATCAAAGGGCACTTTTCACATTACAAAAATTAGCTTGATGCTAAAGAAAAATCGCTCTTGTAAAATGAAACGTGGATTGAAATCATGTATTATGACCCAGTCCATCTGTTCAGCATACTTTATCATCTATCTGTCTATCCATCTGTCCGTCTATCTATCATCTATCTATCCATCTGTCATCTCTCTCTCTATATATTATATATACATATTTTTAGGAAAGAACAGAAGTATATTTATTTTACATTTTTGCTAAATTACTTCCCTAAGACATAATTCCAAGACCTCTGGGATGGCTTTGATTGAAATCTGCCCACTTCGGTATCTAACTTAATGCAGCTTGGCCAGCATGTGAAGGCTGACTTCCCCATGGGTGAGCTCCTGGGTCAGCTGACTTCTGCAAAGCCTAGAAAACGCTCTCATTTCTGCATTCCATCTCCTACCCTTATCTTAGCCCTTTTCTTTAGCCCACCCAAAGCTGATGCTTCTCCATCCCCTTTGAGCTCTGCTGCTGGGGTCCATGGTTCCTTAGCTGGTGTTGCCAAGGCTCCTGTCACCTGGTCCCACTACTCATGACCTTGACGTGCAGCCCAGTGTGAGACCCGGAGAGAAGACAGAATTCTGTTCTCAGTGGGATAGACTATTTAAGCTTAGGCCTCTGCTTTAAGATTTGGGACTCCATTTTACCGTTTAGAGCTGTATGTATCAATGCCCCAAAGCAATTTTTCTGGGACGCATTTTGCTTTGAATTGGAAATACACTTTTGATGTTTTTTTATTTAATAAGGCACAGACACAGGACCATATCCATTATTTAGACTAGAACTTATTTTGCACTTGATGTAAGAAAAAAAAGCTGGTACACTTGTTCAGGGTAATTGCATAGAGTAGAATGAACCCAATTTATGTAAAGGATTATTGAAGGAATACAAAACTTCCAAAGTAAGCCTGCTAAATCATTCATTCAGTAAGTGATTGACATTTGCCCATATCGGGATCGTGGGCTTTGCTAGGTTTTAAAGCAAAGCAAAGAAGCAATTATTTAAAAGGGAACATGAAAACCGGCTTTGAAAGAGAGCAATCCTGGAGGGTGGATATATTTTAAGTGATTATTCTCTCTTAAATAATGTAATCCACAGGCCACTGAGTGAGGCCCCAGGAATCATCTCTCAGCCAACGTTTCTACCTGGCCATCTTTCCTAGTCTATCATTAAAACATATGTAAATGCAATGTAAATAAGGCCAACTACATTTTTAAAGGATAGTTATCTCTTATTCTTCTAGGGATTCCTATTTCATTTTAGGATTAAAAATGTTGCTATAAACTAAATGGGTGCAGTTGGGCTTAAAGTCTATTTCTGGAAATCCAGCTCCTTTGAAACTACTCGTTCCTATTACATTTCCAGTTAATATCTATAAATCCATCTGATGCTAAAAAATCTGATGTGAAGAAATTGTAAATCTAAGTCCTTTCCTCTGCTCTAGACATAGTATGTCCAGAATTTACGAAGAGGTAAATGTTAACATTTTTATCAGTTAATTGTTCTCTAGACTTAATGTCAGAAACATTTCACATTATTGAGAAGCAGGAAGGAACAAAAAAAAGAAAAGAAAAGAAAAAAGCAACTTTAATGGATTCCTCAGAGAGTTCCTTTCTGGATTGTAAATCATTGTTCTTATGTTTTCTCTTTGGCTGGGCTGTTTTAGGAGATACACAAATGAAATACAGGATGCAAATGAATCAAAGACTAACAAGACATAGGATAATATTAAAATAGTCCCACTTTGCCTGTATGGGACAAAGGCAGTCTACTCCATGAGGGGGATAAAAGCAAATATCAATGAAGGATTTTTACCCTTGTGAAAGTGCAAGCTTCCTTTACTTGGATAGAGCCATGTGGGGCGCCATCTTGTGATGAGGGCTGTAGGGATGCTGACAGGGGTCTGAAATGGGAGCCATATATGAACCCCCACCTGGAAGGAAGGAATGAACTTGGCGAGCTCAGGAGAAGCACCCACTGACAGTGTCTCTCTTGGCTGCGGGGTCTCGTGGATCAGTATACCAGTCGGTCAACCCACATATCAGTATTTTCTGCCTTTTAGAAACAATAATGGTATTGACCATTGCTGAGTGTGGTCTGTGTATTTACAGACTATCTTGCTTCAGATTGAAAAATACAGTTTGGGGGTCTGCTGTGTTGAGATCCCTCTAATTTTCTATTTGAATGTTTCCAGGCTTTGTAATTACACCATCATGTACTTAGTCATAATGAGTCAAGTTTAAACTGAATATGCTCTAGCACCCCCTTTTCATATATATTTTCTTTCCTTTTTTTTTAAGATTTTATTTATTTATCTGACAGAGAGAGATCACAAGTAGGCAGAGAGGCAGGCACAGAGAGAGGGGGAAGCAGGCTCCCTGCTTAGCAGAGAGCCCAATGTGGGACTCGATCCAAGGGCCCTAAGCCGAAGGCAGAAGCTTAACCCACTGAGCCACCCAAGTACCCCAATATATTTTCACCCCATATATCAAGTTTGGGGTCAACAAGTACAAGGAGTGTGGAAAAATACAATAATACATTGAAGGGCAGGACATTAAAAAAATTACCTCACTCTTCAAATTTTTTAAGGCTTAGAAAATCTGTTAGTATTTTTAAGCATTTTAAGAATTATTATAAACCCTCTTTTAGAGTATCTTCTGAGGGCATCTGGCTGGCTCAGTTGGTAGAGCATGTAACTCTTCATCTCAGGGTTGTGAGTTTGAGCCCCACGTTGGATATACAGATTGCTCAGAATGTCTGTCTTTATGGGTTGAGATCATATTCCTATTGTGAGCACACAGTAGAGCTCAATGAAAGCTTGTTTTCAGAATGAGTTACTTTAAAGAGATACTTGTTTCTCTTTTACCATAATAGGTAATATCTGTAAATAGTGTTATCTTTACCTATGATATTTATATAACAAAACTAAGTTCAGTATAAGAACTGATTTAAAGTAATACTATAAAGAACGGGAAGTTAAAGGTGGGAAATTAAAGGATTAAAAAAAAAAGTCTAGGATCTACCTGTGAATTTCTCAATATAGCATGCTTGGTCAGGAAAACGGAAATGAATACTGGTGAATGAACTTCAAATGAAGGGCAGGTATCAATATAAAGCCATGTAAATTTAAATTAACGTAAAGAAAACACAATTACTTGTAAAACCACCATATACAGTAAGAGACAGGATGCTTTCTTTCAACTTGCATTCTCCATACTGTCCGTGCAAAATTGCTCCTGGAGCCCTCCAAGGGGCGTCTGGGGCCAGATGTGGAGAAAACATCTGGTACATCTCGAAGCCATGTGACCTGCCCACCTCTTTAACTGGATGGAGTCTGGCCAGGTCCTGGCTGTGCTTCTGAGCCAGCCGTCTGGATGTGTGAGACCTGCAGCACGGGCAGCAGCAGCTGGAGGGCGTCCTGGATGTACGTGGTGCTGTTGCAGCCCTGAGAGGAGGGAGACACGTGCCTGAAAGGCTGCCTTCAGGGTTCAGTCCTGACAATTCTTCCCGCCTGATAACGGTGCCTCTCTTCAAACCTCACAATCTCTTATAATAGGCTCCCCTTAATGTTGGTGCTTAAAGCAAATGTAAACCTGCTCCTTTGGATGGAATGCATTCAGCTCTCTAACAGAGAGAATGTGCTCCACGCGAGGCAAATCATTTCCATCAATTTGGAGGGTACATGAAAATATGTATGCATTCATGACCCAGTATGTCTGGTCTTGCCCAGCTTGCCCATCCTTCTCCCAGCCCAAGCCCACTGTCCTGAAATAACACAAAAGCATAGGGTGCAGGAAGCCCAAGTGTGGGCTAGAGCGTGGGCTACATAAAGGGAACTGGAGATATTATAGCGCAATTATTCATGGCCAGTCCCTGAAGGCTGTCCTCCTGCACATGTCAGTCCTTTCTACTTGGCGTGGATATTTGGTGTTGCCATTCGTGTTCGGTGGTACCCCAACGTACAGCAGTGGACAGAGAGGCCATTTAATGTTTCAGGTCACTAAGTCATAAGAAAACTCCTGCTGGGGAAATGAATCAACACTTGACCGCGTATTCTTCACGACTGACATAGTAAATTAATTGGCCAATGCCTTCTGGGTGGCCGGGGGAGATATATTCTTGTTCCACAGTCTGCCTCTGACTGCCTGGCTTTCCTCTTAGCTGGGTCCCCCAGAGCCTTCCTCTCGGGCTCCTTGTCCCTGCTGGCTGACCTCACCCCCCACCACATGGCAGTGTCCCAAATGGTGATACTTGATGCCACTGCTTTGTTATATTTGCATCTTGGTAGTTTTCCTTAACATTAAGGCCAATTCCCACAGATGTCACTATAAGGATAGAGGTGGCCTTCCTTGACTTACATTTGGTAATTTCCAAACTCTGCAACTGACAGGCAACTTCAGCGTATGCAAAAAAACTGCTGGATATGCCTTGCTCATGTTCAAATTTCACCCCTTAACACCCATAGTTTCAACTCGGTGCCCTGAGGCTACAGATGGGCCAGTTCCTTAGAGTGAGGCCCCTCATGGAAGGTTTTCCTCCACCAGCCACAGGTGGAACACAGCACGAATGACGCCTCCCAGGCCCATTTTCTTCTCTCTTATGTCACTACTTCTGGCAAGACCAGAGCGGTCTACGGACAGCTTCATAGCAGTGTTACTCAGTCCTGGTGAGCCGGCAGGCCACGGAGTGAGCGAGTGGTCTCTGACGACAGAGCCTCTGGTCACTCAACAGGCAGACGCTAACCAGTCAACTGGTCGACCCCGCTCCTCTGAAGCCTAGATCCAGCTACACCACAGGTTCTCATGCATGAAGAGAAGTGCCCATTTTTACAGAAATCATCGAGCAAGAAGCCCTGGTTGCAGCCACTAATCAGAGTGTTAAATCTGGTGTGAAACTCGGTAGCAGAAATGTGCTTCTGCCAGAGGAAACAGGAACAGAAATAACGTGCAAGCTTAGCGTTTTCTCTTTATAATCAGGAATTCTTGAAAATTAGGGATTGTTGTTTCCCGCCACGGTTTAACAGCTGGTTGGGCTACACACATGTACTCAAAAAAAGGCTGTTAATGGCAAGATTTAGAATTGCAATAACACTCGCTGCCTGGGAAAAGGACAAAAAAAAAAAGGAGCTGTAACATTTGCTTTGATTCGAAGCACTTTCTCACTGGGGGCCACTTACCTCTAACAAGACGCTATTGATCATGGGGTTAAGGACCTCGGCCTTCTTGTCGCTCTGTGGAATCGAAAGAAAGAAATTGACAGATTAGGTGCTCCTACTGTAAGGCTTGCCACGTGAAATGTCATATGCTGGCTTTGTCGAGGGATCTCTTAAAGAGGAAGGTGAGGAGACACGGAATGCTTATTACAGACAAGGCTTCTCATTTAATTTTGACAGGAATTCCAGTAGGTAGGGAGATACGGTGATAACCGTCATTTAGAGATGAGAAACTAGGAATCAGGAAGGTTGAGGAACTGGTTTAAGGTCACACAGCTAGAAATTTAAACACAGATGTTTTTAATTATTGAAAGTTTGTAGCCCATCTGGGATTACAGAGGGTGAGTGAGGCTGAGTCCTACAAGCACAGTCTCTACTGAAAATGTTGCTGTTTTATTTATCATGATCTTTTTGCATTCATTTTCGTTTTTTAAATTTTACATCAGAATATCTATCTGGATGACTGATGTTGTTTCTTTGTGTGGGACAGGGTAATTTTTAAAATTTTGCAGGTGAGTTAAGTACCTTATTGACCCATCTAGTCCCAGCCCCAGTCCGTAGCCTTATTTTCTTTCTTGTTTTAAATGCAAAGATGGGTATTTTGTTATAGGGTATATTTTCCAGATTAGCAGCAAAAATAACATATTCTTTTTTTTAATGACCTTTTTCTTAATTTTTTTTTCTTTTTAAAGATTTTATGTATTTACTTGACAGAGAGAGACACAATGAGAGAGGGAACACGAGCAGGGGGAGTGGGAGAGGGGGAAGCAGGCTTCCCACTGAGTAGGGAGCCCGATGTGGGTCTTGATCCCAGGACCCTGGGATCATGACCTGAGCCAAAGGCAGCCACTTAATGACTGAGCCACCCAGGAGCCCATTAATTCTTCTTCTTCTTTTTTAATAAAAAGATTTATTTATTTATTTTAGAGAGAGAGGGAAAGCGAGAGAGCATGCTCTCTCTTGTGCACCAGCAGCAGGGAGGGGCAGAGGGAGCAGAAGACAGAAAACCCTCAAGCTGACTCCCTGTTGAGCGCAGAGAGGAGTGCGCTCATGGGGTTGCATCCCAGGACCTGAGATCATGATCTGACCTGAAATCAAGAGTCTGCCACCTCACTGAATGAGCCACCCAGGCACCCTGAAATTAACCATTCATCAATATCACTTCCAGACAGATCTGCAGATTCCAATTTGCAAACCATGAGTATATGAAAAGCCTGATGTTAAGTAGGTGTCCAAAAAGTGAGAGCTAGAGTTACTATCATTATTATTATTTTCACTATTAGTCTATCAATCAACAGTCTTCTATAAGTGTTCACTCTACTCTTAGACAATAAATAATTCAAGAGACTGGAAAGAGAGAGGGCAAGTTTAATAGGCTGGTTTTCCTTACTGTACCCAGGAGATTTTATGGTAAACAAAAGCATATAGATTAAATATATCTTTCCAGAGCAGCAAATTTCTATCAACACTGCTCTACTGAGGGCAAAGTAATATCTTACTGGGGAAAACACAATGGAGTCTTGGGGAAACACTCTTTAAAAACCCAGTCATTTCAGTAACTAACCAGAAAATCCATTATGGTATCTGCTTTCATGTTTATTTGATTATCAATAAACCTTTAAAATATAATCAAAACGAGGGCAATAAAATGACATTGGTTTTCAGAATCAATGGGATGTGCAAGCCATTTAAATGGAGTCTGGAGAGCGATACACACTCATTAACTTCAAGTTATGAATAATGGCTGTTTCAGAGAACAGAAACCCGATGTCCGTGATTCATCCCAGCACAAGATCGGGGGTGTTGCAGTGACGGGACGGCATTTCAGTAAACCCTGTTTAGCTCTAGCCTTTTCTTTCTCCAAAGTGGTAACCCGCGTCTTCTGGATTTTGTGAGCACAAACACCAGTACACATGTACAATATACGTGTGTACACGGGTGTAAGGGCAAGTGCACAACCAGTTGCTAGAACCTTGTTACTCAGAATGTACTATGCAGAATCTCAGTCCTCATCCCCAGGGTGAGGGCTCAGAACTTGCGTTTTAACAAGTTCTTTGGGTGATGTGCACTGCACTGGAAGACAACAGGTCAAAAGAAATGAGAAGCAACATCTGAGCACTACCCACGACTGTAAATAAAAGGATGTCCACCACGAGTCATAGAAACCATCCCTCTCTCTCTCTCTCTCTCTCTACACACACACACACACACACACACACACACACACACATCACTGCTAGATGGCCAAAGAGAAACCAACAGTTGGCCACCTGTCTGATGGGCGGCCACCTGGGATGTGAGCGATCAGTTGAGAGGGCTGGGGGCATTAGCCACCCCTTCCGGCCCCAGTTTCCCACCTCCAGAACTGGGGAAAGAGTGAGCAGAGGGTACAGAGAGCCTTGGGAAGCCGGGTGGCTGAGGCCGTCTCGTCCTGATTAAGACCTCACACGTTTCTGTTAAACTTGGCAGTCTCACCCCACAGCCCACAGGGGCCAGTTACTCAGACAACACTGAGCACATGAATGTGTTTGATCATGCCTATCATATCCATGAACTTCTCTCTTCTGCCCGTCACTCTGCCTACATACAGTAAAGCTCTCACTGCGGAAGCCCCCAAATCCTACAAGTATGAAAGCTCAAGTTTTACGAAATAGGAGAAGCAAACCAGATTCTTTGATGACAGAGCGAATAGGTAGTAGATGATTCAGCCCTAATTAATTGAGTCGCTTCTCTGCTGACAGGTCTATAGTCATTTCCACTTCTTTTGAGGACTGTCCTTGGCCTTGGCGGGGGTGGAGTGGGGAAGTGAACCCCAACAGCCAGCTCGGTCTGCATGATAACATCCTGCCCCCAGTCACTACAGGCGATACCAAGAGGACATGGGACCCACACTGCTGAGTCCTACAGCCTTCTCAGCCGGGAAGCCTGAATACGAATGGAAAGACACGGGGTCTGGGAAATGCTACAACTGAGTCACGTGAATGGCGAGACTTTGGAGAGGGAATATGTATTCTGCCACTGAGTCCCCCTAGAGGCTCACTTTCCTCCACTGCCTTTAATAAAGTCCCTTTCCTGGGTCGATTATATAGAGCTTGTTTCTGTTCCTTCCTGTTAAAGGCTGAGCTGAGTCCTCTCAGAGAGCTACAGTGCGGTCCTGCCCTCCAGGACATCGCAACGGGCCCTTCCTGGGAGACAGGGTCATTGCAGATGTCACAGGTTACAATGAGCCTTTTCAAAGTTGTTCCTTGTGCAACAGAAACACTACTCGCATGGCTAAGTCTTTTCTTTTGGTTCCACTTGAAGTGTAATAATAAAGTCAAGAAGCCTCTCACCTTGGGTGGCGTCCATACGCCAGGTTCTGAGGGCAACAGTGAATGCAAATATTCAAAATTATGCTAGTAGAGATTCTTGAATTATAGATCACAGATATTAATTAATGAAAGGAACCTTCATTCGGCTTCTATTTGTTTATTTATTTGAGAGAGAGCACCAGCTGGGCAGTGGGGAGGAGCAGAGGGAGACAGAGAAGCTGACTCTCTGCTGAGCCAGGAGCCCAACTCGGGACTGGATCCCAGGACCTCAGGGTCATGACCTGAGCCAAAGGTAGACGCTTAACTGACAGAGCCGCACAGGCACCCCTGACTTCTTTTTAAACAAATAAAGAAAATGAGGCCCACGGATATTTCAAAACCCACCTAATATCTTGTAAGTTGGAGATGGCAGGGTCAGAACTAGAACCCAGTCAGGTGAGAGTCCTAGGCCACCTGTCCTGACAGAAGGTGCTTCTGGCCTGGTTTTGGGAGACATCATGGCGCAGCGTCTGTATACGGAGCTATCAGAGAAGGCCTCCTGCACGTCTCCTCACACTTCCTCACAGACCCAGCTTCCATAAAGGGTGGGAGAAAGAATCAGTATTAGAAACTCACCCCAACAGTGGTTAAAAAATTCATAAACTTCTTTGATAAGGAGGCCACTTCTTTACACATTGCAGTAGTTAATCTGAAAGGAAAAAAAAAGTGGTTTTGGGGGACTTTCCATCAGATAAAATAATTTAACCCTCAAGACAATGGCTGGTATTGATACCATATTCCATTTAAAAGAACACACACAAATTTGAAGGTGTTTTGTGGAAATGTGTTCTCCAACAATTTCCATGACTCACGATTACCCTTGAATCGAATCCTGGTTTCCTCAGCATGTGTAGTTAACGAATAATTGCCTAATTCACCCTACCTCTTTTTAGAATCAAAAGCATGTGCAGGAAAATTTAAGGCTTGAGTGCCATATGTTTAGCAGTGTAAGCCTCTTGCCAAGTGAATTTTCTCTCGCTTTCTGGTCATTTTGAAATAATAATGAGCATTCACTGAGGTACTATGTCAAGTACTTTTTTTTTTTTTTAAGATTTTATTGATTTATTTGACAGAGGTGGGGGGGAAGGAGGCTCTCCACTGAGCAGGGAGCTGGACATGGGGCTCAATCCCAGGATCCTGGGATCATGACTTGAGCTGAAGGCAGATGTTTAACTGACTGAGCCACCCAGGAGCCCCATTAAGTACTTTAATATGAGTAATCATATTTAATCCTCACAGTGACCTTATGGATTACATTAATATCCCCATTTTATAGATGATAAAACTGGCGCTTAAGAAAGCTAAGCAACTTTTTTTTTTTTTTAAATAGGTCCTGCGCCCAACTTGGGGCTTGAACTCATGACCCTGAGATCCAGTCGCATGCTGTAAGGACTGAGTTAGCCAGGCACCCTAAGAAGCTTAAATAACTTGCGTAGGACATGCTGGGACAGAGCTGGGATTCAAATTCAAATGTCTGTTGATTTCTTGATTACATTTTTTATTAGATGCCTTATAATAAAGATCCTATAAAATCTGTTCTTAAGACTTATATCAAAACTCCCAAGTTCATTCTAGCCATTTGACTTGTAAGGATTTTCCCCAAGAAAATAAAGCAAGACAGGTGCAATATTTAGCAAATATTGCTTTGATGACAAAAACCGAAAACAACCCAGTTAACGTAATGATGTGAATATTTGTTTTCTTTTATAATTCATATAGATGACTTTTATGAATAGTGGTTAAAATGCTATTAGAAAAACAGTAACTCCAAGTCAAGAATCTTATATTTTAAAAGATCTAGTGAAATCGGTAGAGCTAAGCTTTTTTTTTCCATAAATAGGGGTTCTAAGTCATGTTTTTTGGTTTGTTGAACTCTATCTGTCCACCATCTCATCCATCCGTCCATCCGTCCATCCATCCATCATCCATCCATCCAACACTTATCTGCAGAAAGGTTCAGGAGTAAGGTCCAGGGATAGCCCAGAGCCATTTTGTCTATGTTCTTGGGCAGATGGGTGGAAAGGCACGTCTCATACAGACAAATGTGAGGTCTTGTTAGCTTTTGCTTGGCACAGCTTGGCAAGGTTGGGATAATCTGGACTGGAAATCAGAGGTGCTAAGAGTAAGGTCCAACTATACACATGTGGGGACTTCTGAACACTCTCCCTTTACAAACAAGTACCACACACATATAAAGAGCACTTAGAGGTTTTCCTCTCTATTTGAAACATCTCCTAATTTTCCCTTTCCTCTTCCTTCTATATACTAAGGTAAGTACATATTTTTTCTAAGTCTATTAAGTGCAGGATTGTGTAGTTCTTCTAATATCTTTCATTTTCACATGTTTAGGTAAGAACATCTAGACTCAATGACACAAAGTTACAAGTGAGGAGCAATCTACCAGCAGCACAGAGATGCAATACTGACTTTCTGGAAGGTTCTTTTTTTTTTAAAGACTTTATCTATTTATTTAACAGACAGGTCACAAGTAGGCAGGGAGGCAGGCAGAGAGAGAGAGAGGAGGAAGCAGGCTCCCCGCTGAGCAGAGAGCCCGATGTGGGTCTCGATCCCAGGACCCTGGGACCATGACCTGAGCAGAAGACGGAGGCTTTAACCCACTGATCCACCCAGGAGCCCCTTCTGGAAAGTTCTTTGACGAAACATTTGCTCCCCAATCTACGATGCCAAGTGCAGTCATAAGCAAAGACGAGTCAGCTAGCAAAGTGAATGGGGGTGTTGCGAAGCCTGTGTGTGTGTGTGTGTGTGTGTATCCATATATTTTTAGAAGGCTCTATTTTAATTCCTGTGTCTGTGTAGTAATGAGAAGGTGTTTGGATTTGTGCTAATTTTCTATACCATGCATAAAGCCACGTGCATAAAGTTAATGGCTTGTTTTCTAGCTCCATACCAACTGTTTTCATAGAAGCTCCATACTGACTATTTTCATGTATGTAAAGCCACATTGATACACATTTTTATTTCACTAGATCAACTAATCATAGTGGCTACTATTTGTTGAAGAATCTAACATATGACGGCACATATGCACACACATGCCATCCACAGGGAACTGGCTTACATCACCAACCATCTTTGCCAGCATTCAGAGTGCACAGAGCTGGTGTCAGTCCCTAGGAACAGCAGGGGTGTGTTTGAATATCTTTGCAAAGCTGGCTGAGAAGTTGCACGAAAAGATGTTCTTTCTCTATTCTTGTGGTGTGTTAAAAATGCAATTACTCTTAAAAGTCTGTACTTCTAAGACTTCGTTCTGTGAAAATAAACACTTATCCTTGAATGCTTTTGTGTGTCTTTCCTTAAGTCTCTTCATAAATAATTCCTAATTATTATTCTTGCTAACATGATTCAGCTAAGAATCCTGTGAATCCTAAGAGAGTCTATTTCTTAAGATGACCACAGAACAATGGAATTAGTTGACTTATAATTTAAAACTTTAGCAGCCTAGGGGGCATGTGTGTGAATGGCACACATATATAATATTGGAAACATAAGAATTAAAGTAACATTTACTTTATCAGAACTCTTGCTTGGTCCTGAGCTGGTTTTTCCTCTTCTTGCCCATGAAGAATTAATTCTGCTACTTTATGAAGCTGCTCGATACAGCGTGCTGTTACTTCTGCCAGACTTTCGATGGACAGCATATACACTTCCTGAAACAGATAAATGCAAGTAAGACAATTATCCACAGAGCAGAAGCTTTTTAAAAAACCCTGTGATGTGGGCACCTGGGTGGCTCAGTTGTTAAGCGTCTGCCTTCGACTCAGGTCATGATTCCAGGGTCCTGGGATCGAGTCCTACATGGGGCTCCTGGCTCCATGGGAAGCCTGCTTCCCTCTCCCTCTCCCCCTGCTTGTGTTCCCTCTCTCACAGGGTCTCTCTCTGTCAAATAAATAAATAAAATCTTTAACTCTATTAAAAAAAAAAAATTAAAAAAAAAAAAAAAGGGCGCCTGGGTGGCTCAGTGGGTTAAGCCGCTGCCTTCGGCTCAGGTCATGATCTCAGGGTCCTGGGATCGAGTCCCGCATCGGGCTCTCTGCTCAGCAGGGAGCCTGCTTCCCTCTCTCTCTCTGCCTGCCTCTCTGTCTACTGTGATCTCTCTCTGTCAAATAAATAAATAAAATCTATAAAAAAAAATTTAATAAAATCTTTACCAATAAATAAATAAATAAATAATAAACAAAAACCCCTGTGATATGGGGCACCTGGCTGGCTCAATCCATAGCACACGGGACTCTTGATCACAGAGTCATGAGTTCAAGTCCCAGTTGGGGGTAGAGTTTACTTATCAACAACTACCCTATAATGTTAACAGATATATATACAATTCTTTAAAAAAAAAAAAAAAAAAAGGTCTGAAAAGACTAACCAAAGGTTAATGGGCATATCTGATACTCTTCTAAGGAGAAACGCTGTGCTAAAAAGGAAGTATTGCCAGGCCCCCAGGTATACGGCAACCCTTACAACCGTGTCCCTAGTTCTCAGAGAGACTCTGGGCACACACCAGGGAGGGGCTCAAAAATGCTTGTGGAAGGGCGACTGAATAAAGAAACCTCAATGGCCATTTCTCTTTACAGTGACTGAATTTACAAAGTTAATTTCTGGGGGTGCCTGGGTGGCTTGGTCGGTTAAGTGCCTGACTCTCGGTTTTGGATCAGGTCATGCTTTCACAGTTGTGGGATCAAGCCCCCCATCGGACTCTGCACTCAGCGCGGAATCTGCTTCAGAGTCTCTCTCCCTCTCCCTCCCACTCACTCTCTCTCCCTCACAAATAAGTAAATAAAATCTTAAGAAAAAAAAAAAACACTTTCTCTAAAATGAAAATTCAATGTAAAAATGAAGTTACTACACACTCAGTTTTGAACACAGGCAGGCTATAAATTATGCACACATTAATTTATTAAACTACAGAATAAAAACTGTGGCCGTGAAATATTTTTGGGAAAAAAGCTTCAATTGCCTCATTAGTTTATGGGGCATAAAGACATTTTATAGTTACAAATTTGCATATCAGATGGAATTTTATTCTAATGATAAATCAAAGATGTTCTTGAGGATCTTTTTTCCATTAAATTAAAGCTCATGAAGCTCTGGAGGAAAATGACAACATCTATGATAAGTCATGAACTGCCCTGGCATTGAGAAATTTTAGTGTTTATCACATTAATCCTCATATTTCTATACTGTTGAAACAGGGCACAAATGAAAATGAAGTGGTTTCTCCTCACTCGAAATTCAGCTGCTAATAAAATTAAAGTCGTATTACTGCTCTTCAGGTAGCCACGCTCCAATAAATGTACCTCAACTGTATTAGTTCTCCTTTCTTCCTTTTTGTCTTCTTCAGGATTTTCTGGTTTCTCTTCCGTCTCTTCCTCTCCAGTGTTCTCCTCCGACGGTTCCGCCATATTTATGGACACCGTAGCCTCATCTTCTTCTACCCAGTCATGTGCTTTCTTCATGGCCTGCAAAGCCCGCACCAAGCCAAAGCAACTCATTCGTTATGCAAATCCAATACCAAGACTAGAGTACTGTTGCCCTCCACCTTCTGGGGTGATTCTCTGTACCTTTAAAAAGTTGATGGGGGCAAATCCTTTGTCTCCCTAAAAACACCTTGTTGGTGATTTCTGGTGACTCTCAAGTAAGGAAAGGGGCCAGAACAGAAAGGAAAGATGGAGAGAACACTGCGGACCCTTTTCAGAGATCACTGTAAAAGGATACACAGATTAAGAATAAAAACGACAGTGACCTTGAAAGAGTGACAGTATATTTTTCACTTTTCATGACCAACTATAAAAGAATAATCGTACTATATATATATATATATATATATATATATATATATATACAGGCGAGAGATTTAGCCAGGGTCATTGCTGAAGCCAATTTCCTCATTTGATATGTCTCATGAAGCCCTTAATGTTTCATGGACCTAATAATGTATGACACGGGGAGGATGAAGGATGGCTCAGCTCTTGCCCAGTCACGCCAGGGGAAGGAGAGGTGCCGTTGTGAAGACCAGGGGCTGCTCTGTGACTAGCTTCGTTTCACAAATACAGGCAGAGCAACCTGTGGCCGAAGGCATTACGGCTCACATGACAAAGCGGAGGGACCTCCCTTCCCTGTCACTCCCTGAATGGAGAAAGGGCAGCTCATCCAGCTTTTATCATTATAGCCTAAAGCTGTTTGCTTAAGTGCAAGCTATGTCTGGGTTTATGTTAAACTTGCTTCTCCTCTTCAAGCTCACCTGCTTTTGTCAACAAGCCAGTGGCACCTGGGAGGCACCACGGGACCCACGCGCGTGCGCGCGCGCACACACACACACACACACACACTCTCTCTCTCTCTCTCTCTCTCCCCTAGCAGAGGCAGGTGCTGCGCAGAGATGAATGAGGCAATTTCCCTGCTGTGTTCAAGTCACTGACCTGTCAGAACCGGTGACCTCTATCGAGATAAAGAAATTACTCATGTCTCCCCTCATTGCCTCATCCTGCCCTTTCCTCACCCGCCTTGATAAGTGTTACCTGCGTCCCCTACCGCTTGCTAAAGAGAAGGGAAAAAGAGAGAGAGAGAGAGTGAACAGGAAAAAGAACGCAGTTCTAAGTAATTAATAATGAGTGCCCTCATTAAGAAGCTCTACAGCAAGACCTCGCAAAACATACAATTGGAAGCAGCCAGAGTGACAAGGCTGGATCGTTCTAGCACACGGCGTGGCACCCGCATTCGGGGTGGGGTATCGGGGAGGAGACTCGTGGCTGACCTGGCTGATGGGCTTCTCTCTGCCTCATTCTGACTCGTCACCCCCACGGGGGTAAGGGAGATGGAATTTACAAAAGCCCTTTGGTGAGCCTGCACCCCTCTTCCTTCCCCGGTGCGGAAGATACCCACAGCTCCGATATACAAGTCTACCTTGAGGAGAAGTGACTTGTTCAAGGTCACAGGGTAATTACTAGTGACCTGTTGCATGTTCCCTCCCATCACATTTCTTTGTGTGGCTTCTGGGGATCATATTCTCCTCCCCTCCTGTGCCATTCGGGGCTTGGGGTTTGTCCATTTCAGGTGGATCACTTGAATTTTTACAACCAATACCCTAAAAAGAGCAACAACAATAAAAACTCTGATGTAGACAGTGCTGACCTTATTGAGCTTGTCAGGCGTGGCCGCGACGTGTAATTCAAAGAGAAGTTCTGTAAGCGTGCTAGCAAATTCTTCTCCCTTTTCCTCTGAGGCTGGAGACAGAAAATGACAGACGTCGGAAGCGTGATTTTTTTTTTCATCCTTCAAAATGTGGCAGTTCCCCTGACCTTACAGCCTGAAGTCAGAGTCAAAGTGGGGGGTTCAACAGTCACCACCCCCCGACTCCCCGCCTGCCAGAGAGCAGCTTAGGAGCACCCGCTGACAAGGACGACAGTCAGGCAGCCGGCTGCTGTCGCCATGCGAGGGGCTGCCCGAGCCTTGTGTTGTTTGAAGTTCTAGCTGGGAAGGGGGGGGGGACCCCCAGGCTGGCCTGAAGGCCACATGAGGACAGGGAGCGAGTGATCAGTCTTGCTTGCAGCTGTACATAATCAGTAGCTATCTGCTGAACGAATGACTGAACCAACAAATGAATGACGTAGCTCAGGTCTAGAAGACCCAGACAACAACATATTTATGACCTGGAGAATTGCTGTGCTTAGTACTGCAACCCTAGTAATACCCAGGACACCCTTTTATGGCCACAGAGCCACAGTGCTTAGCTAGCCGAACTCATCTCCACAAACCATATGCTATCAGAAGTAATGACACCGCATCTCTGGAGAAATGTCCCAAGGTTTCTGGGGATACCTGTTGGCCCTATACTACTTCTTACTATGCTTCCCTCCAGATGGAAGCTGCCTAAGGACAGACATGGTATTTGCTTCTGCTCATTCCTGAATTCGGAGTGTGTAACACAGTGCCTGGAACATAAGTGTTTAATAAATACTTGGTATTTATTTAACAAGTGTTATTTATTCATTCTAAGTATTTATTAAATAAGTATTTGTTAAATAATTTGTTGATAAATTGTAAATATGTAAATATGATAAATTGTATCATATAGAATAATATAGAGAGCACACAGAACACGGTATGCATACTACAGCCTCAGACAAAAATAAATGGATATCATTGGTGGGCAATAAAGAGAGATTTTTAAAAATTACAATCCTATTTCTTTTTCTCATTTGTATCTGCGGGTTGAAACCATTTTTAAAGTGTCCAAGTGCTGAAGAATTGATTGCATGGTGGGTTCATCACCACTTTGTATGTGGCGGGGAGATAAAAGCATCCTTCATCGGCCCTGATTACATCATCTGAAAATACTCTGGCTTATGTCAGTGGGTGAAGGCAGTAGCTTCAGGGACAGCTAAGCCATGTGAGAAAACCTGTATCTAGCACTTGGGTGTATGTGCTCTTTTCTGCTTTACAGACAAAATGGCTAATTAGCAGCTTGTGGAGATAGTCGGGGGTAACCTGCAGGTCTTTGTTCACAACACTGGGCTTCATCACATCATCTAGAATCCGCATATTCTCGGGGGATAGACACATTAATAAACAGAATAGAGAAATAAAACATATATGTCAGATGGTAAGTTTTATGGAGAAGTATAAACCGAGGCAGAGGAACAGGGATGGCTGGGGGTCGGTCGGGAAACGAGAGGGGAACTGACAAGATGCCATTTGAGTAATGAACTGAAGGGAGGGGGTGAGTAACACCAGATGGGGAGCGGGCAGAGCTGTCCAGCCAACTCGAAGTCCCAGAGGGAGTGTGCCCGGCTTGCTCAGGGACAGCAAGGAGGCCAGGGTGGCCGCAGCAGGGGCGGGGAGGTGTGTACCTTGTGGGGGATGGAGACAGAGAGAGAGAGAGAGAGAGAGATGGGTGTCTTTGTTCAGGATGAAGCTGACACTAGCCAGTCATTATAACCCAAAGAGGTAAGTGTGCTGAGTGCACTGAATCTTATCCTCAGAGGGGTTGTTAAGAAGGCTTCCTGGAGGAGGTGATACACGAACCTAGTCTTCAAGAATGAGAAGACATTAACTACTTGCACAAAAGGAGAAATAGAGGGCTAGAGTCAGAGAGAGAAACAAAGCTGAGATCCTCTCTCTGCTGGGCAGAGGTTTTGGTCTCATCCTCTCTAAGAAGACAAAGTAAGAGCGGGCAGGGACACACCTGGGTGGCATTGACTAAGGTCTTGTTCCAAATTACCTGGTCTTTCTCATTCTGTAGGAGGTAATACTGCAGGGCAGAAAGAGCCCCGGACTTAATTGTGGCAGTTGTGGGTTTTTACCCCAGTTCCTGCGTTCAGAGAATCTGTGGCCTGGGGCTAGTCATGGTTCTTAGCTTCTATGTCCTCCTGTAAATTTAGGATAATAAAACCCACCTATTGGGGCGCCTCGGTGGTTCAGTTGGTTAAGCCTCTGCCTCCCTCTTGGGTGGTGATCTCAGGGTCCTGGGATTGAGCCCCTCGTCAGGCTCCCTGCTCAGTAGGGAGCCTGCTTCTCCCACTCCCTCTACCCTTCCCCACTGCTTGTGCTCTCTCAAATAAATAAAATCTTTAAAATGCATAATAAAATAAAACCCACCTATCTCAGCTGTAGCATTGCTGTAAGAGATCAAATAATACAGCAAATGTGAAAGTGTTTTGTAAACACTAAAGTTTTATCTAACTATATTTTTATGGGCGACAAAGATATAAACACAGGGAGATTAAAAATATCTGGGAATCATCAACACTAAACTCGGATGCAAGTAGTTTGTGTCACTCCAGCTTTTAAATGCTTTTTGTTCTAGAAAACAGAAAAGGACACTGATAACTTTTAGCACATATTTTAGGGGGGAAAAATTACATAGAAAAATGGAAGTGGGTAAAAACAGCGATAAATAACATTGCCACAAAGAACACCTATTACTATAGCACTTGGTTCATACATATGGTCCAGATCTTCACCAAGGCAATAAAAATAGAAAATAGCCTTTTAAAAACCTCTTCACGATAGTGGTAAACCAAATTAGAGACCCATGGCAGTGTGATAAAATTACACGCTGCTGGAAAGACAAACATGCAAATCATTAGCTAACACCATCAAACACAGAGGAGCCCAAGGTTGAGTTTATCTAAAAATGACAGTTGGATACATTTTTCCAAGACTTGCAAATGAATTATTTAGGTGTTAAGAGGCTTTAGGAATGTAAATGATTACAAGGGGAAAAAAAAAGTGCATGGAATGCTTTGGTTTCTCCCAGAGTTTTCCTCCTGGCTTCTCCGCTCACCCCTGCTGGTGACATCCTCTCTATGGCATTCAGATAATCCCTCCCCCTGGATGGAGCTGTCACGCTCCATCATAATTGGACTGATTTAATGACACCCCTGCTATTCTTTTCTCCTGGTGATCCTTTACGTGTCTGACATTTATTTATTAAATTAAGTTAATTAAAATTAATAGTGTTTTGATAATCTGGAGATGTCCTGTGGGAAAATGGATATATTATGGGAGATAATAGGGTTTACTTATGGAGAGATAAATCAACCATTTCCTAAGCATTGTGTTCAGGACTTCATCATATATATATATTTTTTTTGGGGGGGGGGTCATAGGGGAAAAAAAAATCCCAATTTACTGAAGCTCATATTAAGACTGGAACACATTGCATATAGTAACATTTTCCATCTAATAGTATTGAATCAAGGATCTTCTCTAAGAAATTGTGCTAGCTGGGGATGTGTACTGCTTTAACTTGCACCCGCAACACTATCACTTTGAGGTTAGGAGAAATCTGGAATCTTCTTTTTATCCTTTCTGAATGACACGCCCTATAGGATCCAGGTCTACCTCTGGCATCATGCAACCAAAGAGAAATAACCTGGATCTTTTTGGGTGATCGTTACTCTGGAAAACAGGCCTATCTCTTGGTTCATCTTGGGCCCATAATATTACCTTTATGAACTCTGACAGCCAGTGTCTTAGTTTCAGATTATTAAAACAAAGGCAAGGCTGTCCTGCTTTGCGGCTCTTGCAGAAACACACAAATGCTCAAAAACATTACTCTCCAATACTCTTGGCCAGTGGCCTCTTTCTATTCTTCAGTGTAATTGAGCCTTCTATTTTGATGCCATGAGGATAAATCTCATTAGACGGAAGGCACATAAGGTCAGTAGGAGACTAAAGTGGGAGATAGTATTTAAATAACAGTTTGCAAATGCTTAGAATAATTTTGCCCTGACCATTGAGGCTGAAGCCCTCAGTCCTTGTGTTTGAGCTTTGATTAAAGGGATGCCTGAGTGGCTCAGTTAGTTAAACTGCTTCCTTCAGCTCAGGTCATGATCCCAGGCTCCTGGGATTGAGTCCCACATCTGGCTTCTTGCTCATCGGGGAGCCTGCTTCTCTCTCTGCCTCTGCCTGCCACTCTGCCTATTTGTGCTCTCTCTCTCTGACAAATAAATAAATAAAATCTTTAAAAAAATAAATAAAGGTGTGCAACACACTTGGGGAAAAAACACTTCCAGCTAATCGATGGGGATGAACGTGCGCTATCACTCCTCTGCGTTTGGGTGATGAAAGTATGATTATAAAGAAAAGCTACAGTTTAGCGTACCTTTACTGTTTTCCCAGCATTGTTTTAGCACTTTAAAAAACAACACTGGTGAACATTTTTGAGCTGTTCTGTGGGCCAAGCTCTGTAAAATACATCTTTACATACATTATCTAATTCGAGCCTCACAATAGCCCTGGGGAATATGTATCCATTTCTCCATTTCACAGGTGCAGATAATGAGTTTCAGAAAAGTTACATAACTTGTTGCAGGCCATATGGCCAGTGAGCATGCACATGTTTCAAATGGACCTTGGAGTTGGGAGAAGGCAGTCTTGTGTGTCCCATGGTGGCCTTGTGTGTCAGCATAACCCCAACAACAGTGGCTGCACGGCTAGGTGATGATGACATCAGTAAGAAATCAGTCTCCATGTACAACGGCAAATGTTTTGCTATATTCTGCTCCTAAACCGGCAACCTAAAACAATTCTTTTTTTTTTTTTTAATTACCTTCTATATATGTATTTTTTAAGATTTTATTTATTTATTTGACAGACAGAGATCACAAGTAGGCAGAGAGGCAGGTAGAGAGAGAGGGGAAAGCAGGCTCATGCTGAGCAGAAAGCCTGATGTGAGGCTTGATCCCAGGACCTGAGACCATGACCTGAGCCGAAGGCAGAGGCTTAACCCACTGAGCCACCCAGGCGCCCCACCTTCTATATTTTTTTCTTTAAGATTTTTATTTGTTTATTTGAGAGCCAGGGCACCAATGTTGGGGGCTGGGGGAGGCAGAGGGAGTCAGGTATCCCCCCTCTCAAGGAAAACTTGTTTGGCATAAAACAGGTCCTCGTCTCCTTGGGGGTCCTGTCACTAGGTGCCTGGAGACAGAGGGCAGGCCACTTACAAATACACCTTAATTCCCAAGCATAGGTATTAAAAATAATAAGAAAAGTAGGCAAAGAAATCCATGGAGAGACCTGCCCACCGCATGCAGATAAACAATTGGATATCAGGGCATAAACTCCAGTCACAGGGCCATGCTCAGCGTGCCCTGTTCTCCGCTGCTCTGTGCACCCATGTTTCCTGCGCACCTGCAGGGTGCCAGGAGCTGTGCCCCCACCAGGGCAATGAAGGCACCTCCCACAGGAGTGCTCACCCAGAGAACGAGGGGACCACAGAGCCCCGCCGCCAGCTCCGGTCACAGAGCAGGTGCACAGAGCGCTTTGGAAGCGAGGAGGAGGAGCTCTTGAATGAAAGCACGCCCTGTTCAAAGGGCTGTCTTTATGAACTGCCTGTTTGGCAGTTTAACCGATGATTTTCCTTTACCTTGTTCTTCTTGACTCTCTTCACTTTCTAATTCTTTGGCTGCAAAGATGTCTTTAATGGAAATCAGGTCGTTTTTTAAGAGTTCCAGCTTCTCTCCATCAAGGGATGCTAAAAATGACTGAACCTGAAAAAAGAAATGGGTCAGCGTAACTGTCATCTTGTTTTCCCGTTAATCACGTTTACGAGGGGCTGTTGCCAGCTCTGCGGGGACTGAGGGGCTTTGGTGGTGTGGGGGGAAAGGCGGGGTGGAATGCCGGATTTACTGCCTATTAACTGGGTGCCTTTGGGTGAGTGACATACGCCCCCGGGGCCTCAGTTTTTAAAATTTTAACATGAGATGCACACTTCATTGGGATCCTTTGTGAGGGTAAATGGAACAGCAAATGTGAATGCTACACAGGTGCAAACAGCAGAAGCTAAATAAATTTGGCTGTAGCCCTTCTAGCCTCGTGGGTAAAAACACTGGTGCTGTCAACTCTGAATTCAAATATGAGCCCCTCATTGATGAATTATGTGCCCTCAGGTAATTTATTTAAACTTTCCTTCCTTATCTGTAAAATGAGGGTGGAAAAAAAGAGGAGAGATCACAACCAACACCAAAGAAATACAAACAATTATAGGAACATATTATGAGCAACTATACGGCAGCAAATTTGACAATCTGGAAGAAATGGATGCATTCCTAGAAACATATAAATTACCAAAACTGAACCAGGAAGAAATAGGAAACCTGAACAGATCCACAACCAGTAAGAAGATTGAAGCAGTCATCCCAAATCTCCCAACAACAGCTCAGCTCCAGACGGCTTCCCAGGGGAATTCTACCAAACACTTAAAGAATTAATACTTATTCTCCTGAAACTGTTACAAAAAATAGAAATGGAAGAAAAACTTTCAAACTCATTTTATGAGGCCAGCCTTACCTTGATCCCCAAACCAGACAAAGACCCCATCAAAAAGGGGAATTATAGACCAACATCCTTGATGAACACGGATGCAAAAATTCTCACCAAAATACTAGCCAATAGGCTCCAACAGTACATTAAAAGGATTATTCACCATGACCACATGGAATTTATTCCTGGGCTGCAAGGTTGGTTCAATATCTGCAAATCAATCAATGTGATATGATAGATTAATAAAAGAAAAAACAAGAACCATATGACACTCTCAATAGATGCTGAAAAAGAATTTAACAAAGTACGGCATCCTTTCTTGATCAAAATTCTTCACAGTAGAGGGATAGAAGGTATATATCTCAATATAATCAGAGCCATCTATGAAAAACCCACAGTGAATACCATTCGCAATGGGAAAAACTGAGAGCTTTTCCCCTAAGGTCAGGAACACGGCTGGGATGTCCGTTATCACCACTGCTATTCAACATAGTACTAGAAGTCCTAGCCTCAGCAATTAGACAACAAAAAGAAATAAAAGGCATCTGAATTGGCAAAGAAGTCAAACTTTTACTCTTTGCAAATGATATGATACTTTATGTGGAAAATCCAAAAGACTCCACTCCAAAACTGCTACAACTCATACAGGAATTCAGTAAAGTGTCAGGATATAAAAAGCAATGCATAGAAATCAGTTGCACTTGTACACACCAACAGCAAGACAGAAGAAAGAGAAATTAAGGAGTCAATCCCATTTACAATTGCACCCAAAACCATAAGATAACTAGGAATAAACCTAACCAAAGAGGCAAAGAGCCTATACTCAGAAAACTACAAAGTACTCATGAAAGAAATTGAGGAAGACACAAAGAAATGGAAAAACATTCCACGCTCATGGATTGGAAGAACAAATATTGTGAAAATGTCTATGCTAGTTAGAGCAATCTACACATTTAATGCAATCCCTATCAAAATAACATCTTTTTTTTTTCAAAGAAATGGAACAAATAATCCCAAAATTTATATGGAACCAGAAAAGACCCCAAATAGCAGAGGAATGTTGAAAAAAAAGAAAACCCAAAGTTGGTGGCATCACAATTCCAGACTTCAAGCTCTATCACAAAGCTAGAATCATCAAGACAGTATGGCACTGGCACAAAAACAGACACAGATCAATGGAACAGAATAGAGCCCAGAAATAGACCCTCAACTCTATGGTCAACTAATCTTTGACAAAGCAAGAAAGAATGTCCAATGGAAAAAAGACAGTCTCTTCAACAAATGGTGTTGGGAAAATTAGACAGCCACTCAAGGAAGAATGAAACTGGACCATTTCCTTACACCACACCCAAAAATAGACTCAAAATGGATGAAAGACCTCAAGGTGAGAAAGGAATCCATTAAAATCCTTGAGGAGAACACAGGCAGCAACCTCTTCGACCTCGGCCACAGCAATTTCTTCCTAGGAACATCACCCAAAGCAAGGGAAGCAAGGGCAAAAATGTACTGTCGGGACTTCATCAATATCAAAAGCTTTTGCACAGTGAAGGAAACAGTCAACAAAACCAAAAGACAATTGACAGGATGGGAGAAAATATTCACAAATGATGTATCAGATAAAGGACTAGTATCCAAAATCTATAAAGAACTTATCGAACTCAACACCCAAAGAACAAATAATCCAATCAAGAAATGGGCAGAAGACAAGAACAGACATTTCCGCAAAGAAGACATCCAGATGGTCAACAGATACATGAAAAAGTGCTTAACATCACTTGGCATCAGAGCAATACAAATCAAAACCACAGTGAGATACCACCTCACACCTCTCAGAATGGTTAAAATTAACAAGTCAGGAAACAACAGAGGATGGCGAGGATGTGGAGAAAGGGCAACCCTCCTACACTGCACTGTTGGTGGGAATGGTGCAGCCATTCGGGAAAACATGTATGGAGGTTCCTTCAAAGAAGTTGTAAATAGAGCTACACTTTGACCCATCAATCACACTACTGGATATCTACCCTAAACATATAAATGTAGGGATCTGAAGGGGCACGTGCACCTAAATGTTTACAGCAGCAATGTCCACAATAGCCAAACTATGGAAAGAACCTAGATGTCCACCAACAGATGAACGGATAAAGAAGATGTGGTCTAGGGGCACCTAGGTGGCTCAGTGAGTTAAGCCTCTGCTTTCAGCTCAGGTCATGATCTCAGGGTCCTGGCATCGAGACCTGCATCGGGCTCTCTGCTCAGCAGGGAGTCTGTTTCCCCTCCACCCTGCTTTCTCTGCCTGCCTCTCTGCCTGGCAAATAAATAAATAGAAATCTTTTTTTTTTTTTTTTTTTTTAAATGACAGACAGAGATCACAAGTAGGCAGAGAGGTAGGCAGAGAGAGGAAGGAAGCAGGCTCCCTGCTGCTAAAAAAAAAAAAGAAAGAAAGAAAGAAAGAAAAGAAGATGTGGTATATACATACCATAGAATACTATGCAGCCATCAAAACCCCCAAAATCTTGTTATTTGCAATGATGCGAATGGAACTAGAGGGTACTATGCTGAGCGAAATAAGTTAATCAAAGAAAGACAACTATCATATGATCTCTCTGATATGAGAAATTTGAGAGGCAGGGCAGGGGATCGTGGTAGGTAGGGAGGGAAAAATGAAACAAGATAGGATTGGGAGGGAGACAAACCATAATAGACTTTTAATCTCATGAAGCGAACTGAGGGTTGCTGGGGGGTGGGAAGAGAGGGATGGGGTGGCTAGGTTATGGACATTGGGGAGGGTATGTGTATGGTGAGTGCTGTGAAATATGTAGCCTGATGATTCACAGACCTGTGCCCCCAGGACAAATAAAACATTATATGTTAATTTTTTTAAAAAAGTACTTGTAGAGGCACCTGGCCAGCTCAGGCAGAAGAGCATGAGACTCTTGATCTTGGAGTCGTAAGTTTGAGCCCCACATTTGGTGTAGAGATTATTAAAAAAGAAAAACTTAAAAAATGCTTGTAGTGAAGGTCAAGCAATTATATATATATTATGTAGGTTAACATATAATATGTAAGAATATTAATATATGTATATATACTATATACACATAAACACATAAAGAACTGTTTCATATACACAGATATACATCTACATACATATATTTATGTGTGTGTGTGTGTGTGTATACTTGCTAGATGTGGGTTATTGAACTGGGGTTGCAAAAACACACAAGACACAATTTTCTCGTCTGGGATCTTGCAGTCTAGAGGAGGGAGGCCCAGGTTAATTGCTAACAGCCATGACAGATGTGAGCGGAGTGGCAGCAAGGTTCCAGGGAGGGAACTTCAGTACCCCTGGGGGAGGCAAGAGTGTGGGCGGGGAGAGATCACAGAGGATGATGCTTGAACTGATATCCTGCCTGCTCATTGTCTTCATTGTGATAATGTATCATATCACATTGAATTTGATTTCAAATCAAATCAATAAAAAATTATTTTTATTAACATATAATGTATTATTTGCCCTGGGGGTACAGGTCTGTGAGTCATCAGGCTTATACACTTCACAGCACTCACCATAGCACATACCCTCCCCAATGTCCATAACCCCACCGCCCTCTTCACACACCCCTTCCCCCCAGCAACCCTCAGTTTGTTTTGTGAGATTAAGAGTCTCTTATGGTTTGTTCCCCTCCTGATCCCATCTTGTTTCATTTTTTCCTTCCCTATCCCCCATACCCCCCTGCCCCGCCTCTCAAATTCCTCATGTCAGAAAGATCATATGATATTTGTCTTTCTCTGATTTATTTCGCTCAGCATAATACCCTCTAGTTCCAACCACGTTGTTGCAAATGGCAAGATTTCATTTCTTTTGATGGAGGCATAGTATTCCATTATATATATAAACCACATCTTCTTTATCCATTCATCTGTTGATGGACAGCTAGGCTCTTTCCATAGTTTGGCTATTGTAGACATTGCAGAGCCCCTCTTTTGAAACTGACATTTGTAAATACTTAAAAATTATTTGCGTACCTGGCCAGTCATAGGCCGCAAGTCTGAAGACTGATTTGAATTTCCAAAATGGCCAAAGTGCATGGAGAACCATATAAAAAACGAAGTAGGGGGGAGGTGGGTGCGGGGATGGGGCAATTGGGGGATGGGCATTGAAGAGGGCATGTGATGTGATGAGCACTGGGTGGTATACATAACTGATGAATTATTGAACACTGCATCTGACACTGATAATGTACTGTATGTTGGCTAGTTGAATTTAAAAAAGAAAAATAAATAACAGAATAATAAAATATAGGGCGAAAGTAGAATGTGACATAATGGAAACTACTCAATCAATATTGTTAAATAAATGAGCGAATCGTTTCTTTTCTGAAAAAAAAAAAAAAAGCAGGATTATGAAGTAGTGAGGTTTTTCTGTTTTCATTCTGCAGGTCACACACTTGCTCTGGAGGGAGTGCCAGGAGAGGAGCCGCAATGCCCTTTGGAATGTGTTTTAATATTCGTTATGGTAGTAGATTCACACACCGGGATAAGTGACAGAGTCAGAGAGGGCATCACGGAGCCAGGACACCAATTTCCTAAAAATCGTAAGGCATATCACCAGGGCATAATGCAATTGGCAAGGAGGCTCAGGGAGACGCCCGGTAGGAAGTCATCAACACAAAACCCATTAGCTGGAGAGTTCGGCAGGTGGAAGCAAATGGACCCTGCTGGATGGTTGCCACCACGCCTTTCTGCTCTGACCTTTCCAGAGCCTTCTTTTCCACTCATATGCTCATGATTAGGCCTCAGGGTCCTAGAGAGACCCACAGCAGATTCCTACACTTTAGATATATTTTCTACATAGCAGTCTTCTAAGAGTAAAATTAAAAAGTAATTATTGAATACATGTGCTTGAGCACACTAGTGAAAATGTGTATACACATGTAGGACATCATGGTTTCCCATGTCTCCTGGAGGGTAGCCATCCTCTAGGAGGGAAGGTACTGGGCTTTAATGCTTTGGGTATCCTTTGGGAAGGGTTATTTTTAGCAAAGGACTCTCTTGTCAGCATCTTTCTACCATAGTATCTCTTTTGCTTCCTCCTGGTTCATTCCATTACGCCAGGGGGACAAGCAATAAATCTTTACTTCAATCCAGTAATAATCACGCACTCCTCAATATATATTCATAGAATGCTGACTGTTATGCTTGGCAATGTGCTAAGTGTTGTTGGGAACACAAGGATAGACAATCTGCCTTATCAATCTTTTCCCTGAAAGGGAGTATGGGGTGCCATTTTGAATATTCTTGTTTACTGTTTTTTTTTTTTTGTTGTTGTTGTTGTTGTTAGCTATTAAGTATAACAGCAATAAAAATTACCAGGTTTTTTCTTAAGATTTATAGTATAGTATAGTATAGTACTGCCATACCTGTTGCTATCCTAGAATCAATCTAACAGAATAGGAATGATAGTAATTCCCGATATTTCCATGCAATGTGTCAAAGTTTTAACCAATGAAATGTCAACAGAGGTGATGTGTATCATTTCCGGGTCAATGGTCTTACAAAATAGGAGTGGGGGCACCTGGGTGGTACGTTGGTTGAGCATCTGTTTCTTGGTTTCCATCTAGGTCATGATCTCAGGGTTGTGCGATCGAGCCCCCCAAGGGCCTCTGTGGGTGGGGAGCCTGCTTGAGGGTCTCTCTGCCTCTCCCTCTGCCCCTCCTGCTCATAGTCTCCCTTTGCTCTAAAAATAAATAAATAATTTTTTAAAATGGGAGTGTACCCTCTATATTCTCTGTCGTTATGCTGGAAGGATAAAGACGACAAGGAGGCCCTAGAGGATGATGACAGCCAATACTTTAGACTCAGACCCACAGGAGTCCACAAGGCCAAAGGGATATGCCCACGGAGAGCCCATGTTCCTCCTTCCAGACCACTCTCTAGGTACTAAAGTTACTAACATTTCCCTTCCACAGCCTGTATGGATCTCTCAGGCTGTGCTGCTTGTGGTGGGACCATCTAATCGTTAGCTGTTTGAAGGGCTGCAGGTACAGCTTGAACCAGGTCATCCTCTCATGTGCACAGAAAGCTCCTTGAAGGGAGAGACAGCTGGAAATAAAGGGACGACAGCAGGCAGGAGGGTGGCGGGGAAATGTGAGGGACTTGAGCATTCTGAATGGGAACCTGGTTTTCAAAGTCATTATAAAAGTAGGATGACAATATATTTTCTTCAATAGTTTGTTTCAAAAGTACTTTAATTTCTTTTTTTTTTTTTTTGAGATTTTATTTATTTGACAGGAGAGAGCACGTGAGCACAAGCAGGGGGAGCAGACAGAGGGAGAACCCCGGGATCATGACCTGAGCTGAAGATAGACACGTAACCGACTGGGCCACACAGGCACCCCAAAAGTCCTTTCACTTCTAAGTATTTGGTGCGTATAGGAGGTCTAGTTAAATGTGAATTCTAGATAAACAATATTTTCTTGGTATGAGGGTATGTCTCAAATATTGCAGAGGACATATTTACACTAAAAAAGTATCCTCCTTTGTTTATCAAAAGTTGAAGTTTCACTTGTCATCCTATAGTTTCTTGTTTGTTTATTTGTTTTTGTTTTTGCTAAATCTGACAATCCCAGTAGGGGTCTCCATTTGTATTCTTGCTAGAGGACTGTGAAAATTAAGATGGGTCTAGGGGAGCCATAAGATAGACAGAATCTGGCCCCCGAATCCCTGAACAGGAAAGCTGCCTGATGACCAGCCACGCCCATCTGGGACTATCACAGGAAGAAGGACAGCTCTGACTGATTTTGACCCGTATGTTTTTAGGATTTGTTTATTACAGCACACAGTAACTATTGTTACTAATCCAAGAAAGCATTCTGCATTCCTTACCATGAATACTACTATAAAAATCTCTAGGCTGAGGGAAAGAAAGCAGAGCTCGTTGGAGCAGTGTGCAAACAGAGGGAAATGTGTCCCTCTAGGGACCAAATCCCCTTCTTAGCAACATCAGCCCTTTGGGGCTTTTTTCTGGGGACCTGGGACTCTTTCACAGCTGAGACCTGCAATGAAACTGCCAGAGTGGGATGTCCCTACACCATGATAACCTCAAGAGATCAAGCATCGCTGTCATGTTTTTAATAATAATACACACACGTACAGATAACATAAGGATACATGTAAAATAAAATATCATCGATACAGATGCCTATGCAAGAATGTATAAAAAGGCAGTGAACATTTATTGAGTACTTATTATATATTAAAATGAGCTGAACTTGCTTCCACGGACTATCTCATTTAATTCTCTTAATACTCCTACGAGGTAGGTTTCATTATTATTTCCCTTACACAGATAAGGAGACTGAAGTGAGATGCGTCCAAAATCATACAGCTACGGAGTGGTATTTGATCACATAATGGTTGACTCAAAACCCAGCTTTTATAGGAACAATTTGGAAAACTGCATTTTCTAGAGCACATATTATCAGATTATCTGAGTCTATGGGAGCAATTTCACAATTGTTTAGATTGTAGTTCACTGATAGCAGTGTGAAATAATTCTGGTCTCTAGACAGGTGAATAGATTCTGTCTAGGGGAGGGCCAACCTCCCCTCCTGGGGAAAAACCAGGTTTATGCCCCATTTACACATTCATCTCATTCATTTCTCCATATAGATATGTGCGTGGGCTTTCCTCCTTGAACCCATTATAGTATCTGCTTGGTTCCTTCATGCAATAAGGGAGCTAACCAGATTCTTTAATTCATGTTCATTTTGTATCTGTATATGAGGCATGATTTTGCTTTTTTAAAAAATCAACCTCTCACAGTTTCATCGGAAGGCTCTCACTGATGGCTCATGGATAAAAACAAGAGAAAATAAGCCCAGAGAGTACCGTGTAACTCGATCATCTGGAGGAGGGGGATTTCCAACCTGTTTGGTTTTTGGCAGAGGCCATTTTTTCCCATCTAGGTGGGCATCAGGAATGTCTCAGCCCCTCCGAGTCCTAACTTAGAGGACGTGGGCGAGAGAGAGTCAAGAATCACTTCATTCTAAAGCTCACTTCCAACCCTGCTTCTCTCCAGCCAATGCCACTGAGATGACCCAGAGCCTCTTCCACGAGTTCCCAGGGTGCTGCCCTGTGGGCTCCACCAGAAAGACTCCCAGCCTGACCTTCACATAAAAGAGCTGTAGGTACCATCCAATGAATTAATAGTTTTAAACTGCTTAGAAGAGTGACTATATAAGGGCCATATGAGTATTTGCTAAATAACCCTCCCGCACATATAGATCCTTAAAAAAATAAAAAAATAAAAAAAATAAATCTCCAAACCCTGCTAAGGTCTGCTATTTCTGTCTCGATTCTTGAGATCCCAGTGGGGGAATGTAAATGCGGAGGGCTGTTAGGTATATCCCAGGTCTCCGTTCAGGAACATTCTCAAAGAGAGCTTTCACTCCCAGGAAGACGATCCTGCCCTTGGTGGCCCCAATATTTTAACAAATGAGTGAATAAACCACTACAGAGCCCCTAAAACCATATGAAATCTCTGGAAGAAACCTCGCTGCTTTGCTTTCCCAGGGTGGGAATGGCGACCCGGCCTGATAGGGCATCCCTGGTCCAAGGACCATGTCACCAAAGGGAAGCATGGGGCCAGGAGCCTGACAGCCAAGTTTCTGAGCAGCCTTCTGTACCATGAGCTGGGGGCAGGGAGGATTCCTAATTTGCTGGTCCTCTTGGGGTTGGGGTGGGGTAACAGCTTAGCACAAAACAGACGGGAAACAAGATGGAGCATGACAGGGGGTGGGGGGAGCTGCTCAACAGGCTGTAGGACATTTGTGACCTCAGCACAATACTAACGAGGCCCTAAAAATGAGATATTTTTGATTTTCCAGTTTCTTCCGTGTGTGAGAAAACACATTAGTGACTGTGGTATTTTAAGCGACCAGGCACACATACCTTGCTTTCACTTTCGTTGGAGAGAATTTCCAGAGCTTCCAGGTGTGACAAACCTTGATACTCATCAAACAGCATCCCATAGTGGGCAGTCCTCTCGGCTGTCAACTGCTGGGCCAGTCTCTCCTTCTCTTTCTCCTTGGCTTCCCTTAACATCTGCAGAAACACACAAGGTTTGTGCCCTGGATGTGGACTCAAAAGCCTCATTTCCTGTGTATTATGTAGGGGGAGATGAGGGCTGGCTCTGTCTTTGTGTCACTTGGGAATTTCTAATAAAATGATTCTTTCATTGATTCCACTGACAGTTTTCTCATTCTGGAAGGTGGGATGTTCCAGAATATTCTAGAATATTCTTGGAAAGTGGAATATTTCCAGACTATTCCACTTCGAATCTTACATGTTCATTATGTACACACCCAAACAAAGCAAAAATTCTATGCTTGTGTCCAGGATTGGAAAGAAGCAAAACAGAAGCTAAATGAACAGCAGTTTTTGCTGAAGTGTTTTCCATGTGTGTGATTAATTTTCTTATTTTCTGGAATATCCAAATTTTCTACAGTGGGAAAATTGATGTACACCAGAAAAGTCTAATCTGTTGTGATAAGGTTCATTGCAACTTCCGTACCAGGCAGAACTCAAAGCAGCCACAAGCTTGCCTGTTTTGATTGGTGTGACATTATTTTAAAAACTCGATGTGTGTGATTATTAACCATCTTTGATGACAAAAATTAATAAAATATAAACTCATAATGTATTTCTCATCAGATAATATATTTCCTGAATATAAAAAAGAATATTAGCTTATCAGTTCTTGAGAAGTCCGACGGAGAGTGGAGTTCCTCTCCACGTTCATCATTTTTCTCCAGTTATTTTTTTGTTGATTATGTAAAGAGAATAAGATGAACATGAGTCCCTCAGTCACTCCCAATTTCCTGCACTTGCTTTCTATGATTCGAAGCATCTTTTATTTGAGTCCTCATTAAGTTTACTGGGCATTATATTTATAGGGTTCTTTAGCATCTACGGAGAGCACCGTAAACACAGTGGCAGCCACAAATTCACAAGGGGAAGATCACGCAAGAACAGATTGTCGTTTTTACTGCGTGTCAATAAAACTGTCAAGCTCCTTCTCCTTTCAGGTTTTTTGAGGCCGTTAGCCAAAAATTCACTGGGCTTCCGACAGAATTCTCCTCTCTGTCTTTAAGACTACATATGCACAAGCTCTGAATTTTAAGATTTTCAAAACAACATCAGATGATCACTGGGGATTTTTAACACTTATAATAAAACCCCACTAGTCCCACTGATCTTCCTGGCTTGGCGGTGGTAAAACACAACAACAAAGTGACACCGAAATTGCTTCCTTTCCCCAGAGCAACTTCCGTCTCTAAATCGGTGCTTCGGAACACAGGGGAAGGGACGAAAACGAAGGGGGCAGGTCGCTCTGAAATGATTTGGGTTCCCTCAAAAGATGGAGTGAAATTAAAGTTGCGTGAAGAAGAGCTGGGTTTCCACAGGAGGTTGGTTTATTTTCCGTGTGGAAAGGAAAAGGAGATGCTGTGAAACAGCAGTGAATGGTTGTGGCGAGGGAGTCTTCCGGACGGAAGGGCAGCTCTGGAGACTTGCATCTGTGGGTCCGGAAACCACCCTGTGTCGCTGGGACAGAACATGGGAGAAGTCAGGAACATTGTGGGCTTCTGTAGTTACTGAGTGTGGATTAGGAAAAATCCAACAGACTTCCCTATGTCAATGGATGGCAGCTTCATCCTTTGAGCTGTTCATGCCAACAAACCGTGGGGTCGCTCTTGCTGCTTCCTTATCTTCTTATCTTCCTTATCTCACACCCCAAGTTTCCTCCATTGGTCGACCTTCAGAACATCCCTGGAATCAGCATTCACCCTCCCCTTCCAGGGCTCCACATTGAGCCACCACGTCCCCCTGCTTAGGTAACAGCATTGCCCCCTGAGGAGGCAGTGAGAGCTGCAGAACCAGTGACCGAGGGCCCCACCCTGGATGCTGTACTTTGCAGTCCATGCCTCCCGTGATCATCACCAGTGCAGCAGGGACAATGAGGAGACCTGTCCGGGGACATCAGCTGAAGGACTGCCCAAGGGCTCTGCCCAGCTTTCCTCAGAGGATACAGTAGCCCAGGAGGCTTCTGCCCCATCTTCTCTCCCATTCCCCATCCCTGGGGTCAGCCTTGCATCTTGGTCTGATAGCCCTGTCAGCCTTCTCGCCCCCCACCTCCACTTTCTTGCTCAGCATTTCCCCCTAATAAAATCCCCACATTTTAATGCCATCTTGGCCCCTGTTCCTGGGAGAGCCTGCACTGGTAACCACTCTACCTGGTCTCCCTACTCTCAGCCCTCCCCATACCCAGTCTGTTTTCAACACAGTAACTAAAGTGCTCCTGTTACAGGCAGATCTTGTCACTCCTCTTTCAGTAATGCTGTAATGGTTTCACCATTTCACTAACGGTTCAACCCGAGGTCCCTGCAAATGCCCTCCAGGATCTGCCATGACCTGTTCCCCATTAGTATTCTATCCTCATCTGTAACAGTTCTCCTTCTGGCTCACTTCCTTCCCACCATGTAGCATCCTTCTTCCTCATCCATGCTAAACACTCCTGCCCCAGGGCCTTTGCACAAGCTGCTCTTGCTGCATGCAATGTGCTTCACTCAGATTTCAGCATGGTCAAGACCCTCATCTACTTCAATATTTGCTCAAATGTCATCATCTCCATGAGGCCGTCCCCCTAACAATCCAATTTAATACCTAACCTGCCTCTCACTTCCACATTTCTACATTCTTCCTGCTTTTTTTTTTTTTTCCACAGCACTCAATCATCTTTTAAAATACTAGATGATGTCGATGGTTTGTCTGTCCCTCCTCATTGGAACAAAAACTCCTTAAGGACAGGGATTTTTATCCATTTTGGCTACTGGTATAGCTCAAGTGCTTGGAACAGTGCCTGGCACATAGTGGACATTCAAAATGCATCTCTGAAATGAACAAAGGAATGAATGGATGAATGAAAAATTACTGTGTGGCAGTAGGTTGGAGTAGGTACTGTTGCAGTGATCTGTGTGAATTAGAGGTGCATTTGGTCACACTTTTCCCCACATTATCAGTTTCTTACCTAGAATCAAATTTATATATCTACATATATTCTTATATATATATATATGCTTATATGCACATATATGTAATATATAATACATAGTTGTATACACATGTATATAGAGATTTTATAGACATATGAAATCTTGTAGCAAAAATATTCCTACCTGCTCATCAAATATCCTTTTCCTCCCAGACATGTGGCTAAACTATATTTCTGAGCCCACTGAACTGAATTAGGTAGACTATGTGTCAAGTTTCGGCCAAAGGAATGAGGGTAAAGTCCTAAGTTCTCTCACCTAGCCCTCTCCATTTCACCTTCCCCTCTGCAGGAGGCTAGAGGTGAAGCATTTTAGGATGGTGGAGTCATGGGATAGGGGCTCAGAAAAGAACTACCTAGAGAGTCCCTGGACAGAAACGCTCACACCGTAGGAGCAAAAGATAGACTTTCTTCTGTTCTTAGCCACACTGATCCTTGGGGGTTGTTTTTTTTGTGTTGCTTCTGTTTTGCAACATCTAGTATTAATTACCTGATTAATATAAATCTAGTTTTTCTTCTTAAACTTTTTTTTAAAATGTATTTTATTTATAGGGGCACCTGGGTGGCTCAGTTGGTTAAGCAACCGCCTTTGGCTCAGGTCATGGTCCCGGAGTCCCGGGATTGAGTCCCGCATCAGGCTCCCAGCTCCATGGGGAGTCTGCTTCTCCCTCTGACCTTCTCGCCTCTCATGCTCTCTCTGTCTCTCAAATAAATAAATAAAAATATTTTTTAAAAATGTATTTTATTTATTTCTTTGACAGAGACAGACAGCACAAAGCAGGGGGGAGCAGCAGAGGCAGAGGGAGAAGCAGGCTTCCCACTGAGCAGGGAGCTGGACACAGGACTCGATCTCAGGACCCTGGGATCATGACCTGAGCTGACGGAAGATGCTTCACTGACTGAACCACACAGGTGCCCCTCTATTTTCTTTTTAAAGATCAGTAGGGTGGTGGTTTAGGGGATCCTGCCAAGTCCTGACCTGAGCTATAATATCAGAGTGATTATATGAGGGTTACTCTGAAAGAGATGAGAGGAAATAGCTTAAAACAAAAGCTTTTCGGGAACTACCACTAACACGATGTCAGTGATAGGTCCTCGGTGGCGTTCTAGTCCTGAGCTGCTGAGAAGCTATGTTTGTCCTGCCTGTGAAATTTACAAAACCCAGGGCTGTATCAGCTGCTCCTGATTTTGGGAAGGCAAAGATAGACCTGGTGTATCTATCTGACTGCTGGGGAGGACAGGGACAAGCGGCTTGCTGGCCCCCCAGAGCAAGAACTGGGCACGTGCCAACCAAAAGAGCAAGTTCAGCATTATTGTTTTATATTTGGAAAATAAGGTAAAGGGTATTTTTAATTTACCTAACTACTCTAAGTAAGCAAAACACAGATTAAAAAAAAAAATTTTTTTTAAGTAAGCTCTACGCTCGATGTGGGGCTTGAAGTCACAACCCTGAGATCAAGAGTCACATGCTTCACCAATGGAGCCAGCCAGGTGGCCCAAGGAGTCAATTTTTCACATTTCTCAAGACGGGGGGCAGCAGGGGGGTGTATCAGGAAACATTAAATCTAGAAGTGTGAGAAGAGAAGCCCATCCTTGCATATACTAAGAGGACTATAAATTAAAATGCCAATGAAATATCATTTCTACCTATTATATGGACACATAATAATGACAGCAATAGTAACAGGCATTCCTGACCTGGGTACTATGCTAATTCATTGAAACCTTACATCAAAGCCATCGGCAGGTACTGATGTTCTACCCAGTACAAGTGAGTAAACCAGGGCACAAAGGGGTTAAGTAACCGGTTCAAGGTCATAGGGGTAAAACGTGGGAAATCTGGAGTACATACAATAATGCTACAATGTGAATGCTTGTGTCCCCCCTAAATTCATAAGTTGAGACTAGTCCCTGCTGTGATGGTATTTGAAGGTGGGGCTTTGGGAGGGCATTGGGTCGAGGATGAAGCTCTCATGAGTGGGATTAGTGACCATACAAGAGAGAGCCCACAGAACCCCTTCCCTCTTCCACTACATGAGGATACAGCAAGAAGACAGCTGTCTATGAGCCGGGAACAAACTGCTACCAGACACCGAATCTGCCAGCACCTTGACTTTGGGCTTCACAGCCTCCAGCACTATGAGAAATCAGTGTTCGTTGCTGTAAGACCCCAGTCTCTAGCACTCTGTTACAGCAGCCTGGGTGGGCTAAATGTAACCATTTCTTCAAGAAATTTCTTCAAGGGGTGCCTGGGTGGCTCAGTGGATTAAAGCCTCTATCTTCAGCTCGGGTCGAGATCTCGGGGTCCTGGGATCGAGCCCCGCATTGGGCTCTCTGCTCAGTGGGGAGCCTGCTTTCTCCTCTCTCTGCCTGCCTCTCTGCCTACTTGGGATCTCTGTCAAATAAGTAAATAAAATCTTTAAAAAAAAAAAAAGAAATTTCTTCAAGAAATTATTAAGTGAGTAAAGCAAGGTACAAAAGAATGTGGTTAGGAGGCTGTCATTTATCTGAAAAAGTATGTATGTGTCTACATATCTGCATATCTATATCTCTAGCTCACGAACATATGTTCGCCCATATGCATGGCTATATGATAATTCTGACAGAATCCATATGAAGCTGCTAACAGTGTTGTCTCCCAGGAGAAACCAAGCGGCCGGGGAAAGAGGTGTCTTAGAAACTCAATTTTCAGCCTCCACTATGTTAACGTCATTTGAATTTAAGTCCCGTGCTTGAAAACACTCATTAAAAAAGACACATAAAAATGTATTTACTTTACAGACTGAAAGAAGACACGGCAAATGTATATAATCCCACCTGCGATAAGGAAACGGTTCTCTCCATGAGCGTCTTGGTCCGCTTAAAGCCTGGGTCACTCTCCGCGAGGACAGTCATGGTTTTCTTACCGATGAATTCCAAAGCATCAAGACCGCCCGTTAAGACACTTTTACCCTGCCGATGAGATAATGGCATGAGATTTCTTTTTGCCTTTTGCTTTTCCACAGTGGTCAGTAACTCCTAGGTGGCACCATATTCAAATACTAAAATCAATATAAAGTCACAATTTTTTCCCATTAGGGGTTTAATATCCACTTCATTCTATTTTCTTTTTCTTAGAAGGGCGTATGTCATTTGTAGGACAGACAATATTACTTAAAAGGGTGTTTACGGGTGCCTGGGTGGCTCAGTCATTAAGCCTCTGTCTTCCGCTGGGGTCATGATCCCAGGGTCCTGGGATGGAGCTCTGCATCGGGCTCCCTGCTAGTGGGAAGCCTGCTTCTCTCCCACTCCCTCTGCTTGTATTCCCTCTCTCATTGTGTCTCTCTCTCTGTCAAATAAATTAAAATCTTAAAAAAAAAAATAAAATAAAAAGCATGCTTAGGAAAAACCAGGGCATACCTGAGATGAATTTTGTGGGCTCTGTGTGTATGGATAGATATGTATCTAAGACATAAAATTAATAGGTGATTGCAGTACTGGTTTTGTTTGAAAGAATGCTAACCCAAGTAACAGAATTATGTGGAGCAGTCTATTAAAATGTCAAATATTCTCATCAATTTAGTGAATTCTTTCATCTAGGGCCTTGGAGTGTAGGACCCTCAGGCTGTGTCAGATGGCCCTTGGATAATTTCAGAAACTACTAATAACCATCTATAATTAGTATATTCATGAAATAAGACAGGTTGATTTCCATAGACTACTGGCTTTAGAAACTATTCTATCCTACAGTTAGCCTTTTGCAAATTCTCTCGTCAGCCATTGTTTTCCTTAAAAAACAAAGATTAAAACAGCCAAGCTTCACTACCATGAAGTGTCCACATAAACAGGACTGCTTACATTTCTTTGCAACTTCTGTACAAACATCCCCACTCCACGACTGCAATTACAGTATGCGTGTATGTGTTTATGAATTTACATGAATTTATACGCATTATATTTTATTCTTATCTTTTGCCTATATGCATTTCCTAATCTTCTTAATTACCACTTCATTAGCAATATTAGACTTCGCTGAGTACCCTTTAGTCCTCATTTCCATCTTGGGCGTTTAGACTTTGTTTTTAGCTCTGGGAGCCAAGCAATCGTCACACTATAAAACAGATTTTCACACACGCATATTGTGGAAGAACTAGGGGATATAGGCAATGTATATTTTTGCCTCCTGGAGTCTCTTTTCTTTTGACATCCTATGAGGGATTACTTTGGTAAAGCATCACAGGGACTTCGATGAAGGGCGGACCTCGTGGGAAAGTCTGGGGCTTTGGAAAAGAAAGTCTCAGAAGCTAAAAGTGAACCCAGACCGGAAATGAGGCTGCTGAGTAAAAACTCAGAAGACAATCCCCCTGCATGGACTCAGGGAGATGAGGAACTCAAGGTCAAGAATGTTAATCTTCATTATCCAGAAACACGTCAGAAACATCTCGGGATATTGTTCCCAATTTCCTACCAGAATTTTTTTTTTTTTTTTAAATTTGAATGGCTTTATCATTTACAAATTGAAGGTTAGGAAACACAGACCATCTAGCAAAAACAGCTGTCTCAGCTCTAAGAAAGGGCCCCCCTCTCCTCCCCCAGCCAGAGGCTGTCCTTGAAGCTGTCGGAAAGGACGCTCACTGTTCCATCGGACTGAAAATATTCCTTCTAAGCAGCTCTTTTCTTTTAAACATAAAATATGTATCCTTTGCCCTTATTATTTTGGTGCCAAGGTTATGCTTACTCTGCAGGAGAAAGCATAACAAAACCATAATCCAAAGTTACGAGGGAGGCCATCTTTTCTCTGATGTATTTAGGTCACTGGTAAATACAGACATCAAAGGGAGACGCAGGGGAAACAGAGAAGGAGCTAACGACTCACTGTGTTTTGAACCACATGGGTGATGGCTGACAGCATGCCCCGAGACCCGGATGCAGGAGAAGTGGGTGGGCTTTCTGCAGGGCTCTGATCTGTGGCCACACCTGCCAGGAAGGAGAAAAACACCCTCTTGGAGTTCATTCTGCTGATCTGAACTTAGAAAGCTTCCATCTGTGCACCTAGTGCACGAGGGCCCAAGTCCAAGAAGCCCCGGAAAAAAGTTCCTCACTCACTCTGAGGGACTCCATTTTCAGCACCAGCTTGGGCCCCTTCCGGAGAGCTGGAATTGACACTATGAATCCGCAGGGTGGCCCCTGCCTTTTCCTTGACTGCTGTCAATCCATGACCTGTCAGGAGATAAAAATATGGTTCAGGAACACCACAGAAAACGCCTGGTCTGCCAATTCCATAGCGCACGCTCTAGCGCTGTGCTAAGCTGTGGGTGTGTACCCCGGTTATAAGAGACTGTGGCAGTTAGCAGTGTGGACGGATCCTCTTTACTCTTTTCTAAACTCCTCAGAACAGGCACGCACCGTTCATTTTTGGACTCCTTGCAGGCCTAGCCCGTCACAGACACTCAATTCATATCTGTTGAATGGAAACGCTCCCTCAAAGGGTTCGTCATTCTTTCGGGGCAGAGAGTGCAAGGTCTGGGACTCACAGGTCAAAATTAGAAGCAAATTGGTGAGAAAACCAGGAGGGCCACCCAACGGCTCTGACAGTTGTCCTAAGCAGTAAGGGTCAGGACGCAGGCTCGAACTGCAGCCAGTCAGGGGGAAGGGTACTGGCTTTACCCATCCAAGCAGGGCCCGTCTATCCATATTCTCCACAGCCCAGCGGGGCACATATTCCACACACAGGGCTGACCCCCTCATCCTACCACAGACACACACACACACACACACACACACACACACACACACACACATACCCCTTGGCCTAGCATAGAAATAGTCTTGTTTACATTTTATTCTGGAGCAAAATTTTTCTTTTCTCCTGAGAGGCCCCCATGATGAGCTGTAGCTTTTCTCAAGTTCATGAACTGAACACAAAAATGAATAGTCTACTCAGAGTCCTAAGTGGCTTTTTGGCTTCTTGAAGGCGAAACAGCCTGGCTGGCCATTGTGCCAGCACTTGCCTTCCCCTTTGCGTGCAGGGAGAAAGGGAAAGATGGCACTAGGAACCCAGGCAACACCAGGTTGTTAAAACCCAACAATATTAGTGTGTGGGGGAAAAGTCCCAAATCATGGCAGGATTTGGGAACCAAAGAGAAGCAGCTGCTCTTAGAAAGCACTGTCAAAATGACCAATTGTTCATCTCCTGAATAAGAGAAAGACATGGATGAATCCCAAACCCAAATAATAGTATTGGTTGTAACTTCATTTATCAGAGCGATCTTAACATCATCGGGGCACTGATATTTACCAGAGAGAGGACTAATTAGATCCAGTGGAAATCACCTGTCATTATATGCTACCTAGACAACAGGGAAACTTACAAAACATTATTTACAATGTTTACCACATTAATTTCATGCAGAAATATGTCTATATTCATGTGTTGTTCATTAGATACAGTTCAAACTTATGATCGGGTTACTAAAAAAGAAAACAAAAACACATGCTTTATAAATGCTAAAACTAAGACTGAAATTCATTCTCTCTAGCTTCCGGTAAAATTCCAAGCATTTCAGTGAAAAGTTACTGGAGTTTTGAGAGCACCTTGAAGTTATAGAATATCACTGAACTAAGTTATACCCTGAGTCCATATTCCTTAACATATCTTAAAATATATATATATTCCAAAGGAAATAATGTACATCCAAATCACAGTCGTGATTCTCTTTGAGATTTCTGAGGGCTAAACTAAAGAAAATGAATTGGAGAAGGCCGGGAGAACACCTTCTTTGTGAAAGCCCTACAGGGTTCAGTGAAGCCCCGTCACTAACTCCTTCATCTTCTTTGCCCCTTTCGTGGGAGGGCCATGTCTGATTCTTTACCTAGGGAAAACCAGCTTCTGACCATCTCAGAATCTGATTGATTAGGGGTATGTCTACATTAACTGCCTCTAGAAAAGTTACTTTGTTTCTGGAAGGAAACACCACGTTTGTGTTCATATAAATGGGATGTGTCTGTTTAGTATACATGATACAATGCTGCTACTCCAGTCTCTCTCTCTCTCTCTCTCTCTCTCTCTCTCACACACACACACACACACACACACACTTTACTAAGGTATAACTGATTTACAAAACATTGCACACATTTACGTTTGACCTAGCTTATTTTCTGATGACCAGTTCTTTCTCCTGAATTCTTTTGTTAGCGGAAGTACATCTTTCCTGCGTTCTACTCGAAATGGAGAGCTGTGGTTCTTCACAGACATGGTTTGAATGATGCCACACCCTACTTTGAAGAATAACTTCTAAAACTTTACTTAGTGTGACATCTAGTGCCCAGAACAAGGAAGTTGTAATAAGGAGTCATTGTTGCCTTTTTTTTTTTTTTAAGATATTTATTTATTTATTTATTTGACAGAGAGAAATCACAAGTAGGCAGAGAGGCAGGCAGAGAGAGAGAGAGGGAGGGAAGCAGGCTCCCTGCTGAGCAGAAAGCCCGATGCGGGACTCGATCCCAGGACCCTGACATCATGACCTGAGCCAAAGGCAGCGGCTTAACCCACTGAGCTACCCAGGCACCCTCATTGTTTCCTTTTGACTGTGAGTCATTCTCAGAGGTATTGATTAGGTTTTACCGATAACAGAAAAAAACCCAAATACGAATAACACTCCAGTGTATAATTCAAGGATTCTTCATACATCATCACGAACCCTAAGTAGCCTCAAAGAAATGAAACTCCTCCAAATTCCATGGCTTGAAAGGTAGAATATCCTCTACGCCTTGGCTTATTGCAGCAGAGACAGGCGAATCATGCAAAGAAGAGAACGTTGTTCTGTTCACAATGCTGTGAAACTCTACAACTTTAAAGCACATGTTAAATGACTGGCTGGTGTTTAATTTCTTACCTATACCCTACTGGGAAACATCCTAAATCTAGGAGTCAGGAGGAAGGACTTGTGAAGGAATTTGTGCTCCATCACTTATTATCTATGTGATCTTTGTGAGTTACTTAACCTCTGTTGTTTCTTCTCTGAAGAGAGGATTGTAACATTTATCTCCCAGGGTTCTACAAGGTCACTAAAGAGAAGTACATGAAACCCTTGGTCCTGGCAATATTTATTAGCGCACTTACTATATCCCAGGCACTGGACTAAATAGTTTTAGTCTAGTAAATTATCTCATTTCGTCTTCCCATTATGAGGTAAGGGATATTACTTCTGTGAAAACAGAAATCTGGTAACAGGAACTCATTTGCCCAAGGTTCCAAAGCCAAAAGGGGGCAGAGGCAGGATTTGAACCAAGTCTTAACTCTAGAACTTACACACTTAGTCACTATGTTATATTTAGAAAGTTTTATATGCCATTTACAATTGATTCAATGTCATTTCAGTCCCATTTCTATAACTTCTTAGAAATCAGATCCTTGATCAGGAGCTTTCTTATTTTTTTTTAATATATATATTTTTAAAGATTTTATTTATTTGTCAGAGACAGAGGGAGAGAGAGTGCTCGAGCACAGGCAGACAGAGAGGCAGGCAGAGGCAGAGGGAGAAGCAGGCTCCCTGCCGAGCAAGGAGCCCGATGTGGGACTCGATCCCAGGACCCTGGGATCATGACCTGAGCCAAAGGCAGCTGCTTAACCAACTGAGCCACCCAGGCGTCCCGGAGCTTTCTTATTTTTAAAACACTGGCTCAAGCCAAAATTACTTGACTTGCCTTACCTTGACCAGACAGCAAGATGAAGGTCACCTCTGGAATGGAATCTTCCTCTGATCCTGCCCCTTTTAGCCAGGTCTTGGGTTGGCATGTGATGTTTTTAGGATCATTCCCACGTTGTGCAGTGGTGTTATCTCATACACCCAGTTTAAAATTTTTGTTCTCAAGAAGCACTGTCTTATCAAGCCATTATTTTGTGAGTTCCACCAAAATCAAAACTCAAGATCCAAACAAATTAAAACATTATTTGCTGGTGGTGGAAGGGTCTCTCTGGTCAAGTGGTAACTTAGGGAAGCAACAGCAGTTCTCCACATCACCCAGGATGACTGGCTAGTGCTGAGAGTACTTTCTACTGGTTCTCAACAGTAAGGCTTCTGTAAGCAGGGCACCAGCTAGCTCATGCAGAGGACTCCCTCTCTGTGTTAATTTTTATTTATTTTTTAATTTTGGTTTTATTTATTTTATTTTTTAAATTTAAATTCAATTAATTAACATATAATACATTATTGGTTTCAGAGGCAGAGGTAAGTGATTCATCGGTCTTACATAATACCCAGGGCTCATTACATCCTGTGCCCTTCTCCAAGTCCATCATCCATCCCATTCACCCACCCCTACCCCCCTAGAGCAAAACTGTTTGTTTCCTATGATTAAGAGTCTTCTAGGGTTTGCCTCCCTCTCTGATTTTGTCTTGTTTTATTTTTTCTTCTCTTTCCCTATGGCCCTGTTTTGTTTATTAAATTCCACATATGAGTGAGATCATGTAATTGTCTTCCTCTGATTGACTTATTTCACTTAGCATAATACTCTAGTTCCATCTACGTCATTGCAAATACTTTAACTTTTAATATAGCATTTCCTTCTTATCCACTTTTTCTTTTCAAAATAAATACACAAAAAAGAAACTAAAAAAACGTATACCCACACTTTCCTGATACAGCTGGCTGATTTTTATTTTTATTTATTTAATTTTATTTTTTCAAAAGATTTTATCCATTTATTTAGAGACACAGAGAGACAGAGACAGCGAGAATACAAGGTGGGGGGCAGAGGCAGAGGGAGAGGGAATCGCAAAGTGCAGGCTAAGCATGGAGACTGAGGCAGCTCAATCCCATGACCCTGAGATCATGACCTGAGCCAAAATCAAGAGTCCGACACTTGAAGGACTGGGCCACCCAGGTACCCCTTTGGTTGATTTTTTTAAAAATAAAAACATTGATAATATTACCAAATTCAAAGAGTTTAGGAACATGGCCAACAGAAGGTGGACCAGCAGCCTCTTTCTACTTAGACTGCTTCCACTGACTTACTAACATAATAGGCAATAGAGTCTGTGAACTTATAAGGGCCTCTGGAATTTTTTTTAATTAATTTTTTTTTCTGGTAGGCTCCATACCCAGTGTGGAGTCCAAGGAGGACTTGAACTCACAACCCTGACATCAAGACCCAAGCTGAGATTAAGAGTTGGACATTCAACTGACTGAACCACCCAGGTGCCCCCTATGGAAATACCTAAGATTTGAAAAAAAATATTGCATCTAAGAGACAAAAAGGAAAAACTGCAAATTGGAACAAGAAATTAATCAATAGTTACTTAAATATATTAAAAATGTGATATTAGGTCAACTGGCCAACTGTAGTTCAAATGAATTCAACTCTTACACAGTTGTACTGTGAACTACATATTTAATGAGGCACGTGTCCACATTTCATTACATCATTAGCTGTGATAATAGAGGGACTTCAAAGGGAAAACTGCTTTGTGCTCTTAAAGAGTTTATTTATTTATTTATTTGTCAGAGAGAGAGAGAGCAAGCGAGAGCAAGCACAGGCAGACAGAGTGGAAGGCAGAGTCAGAGGGAAAAGCAGGCTCCCCGTGGAGCAAGGAGCCCGATGCAGGACTCGATCCCAGGACCCTGGGATCATGACCTGAGTGGAAGGCAGCTGCTTAACCAACTGAGCCACCCAGGCGTCCCTGCTTTGTGCTCTTAAAAGACTCTTCGTGACTCTGTCTTCCTCCTCATTGCTCCCCATCCCCCCATCTCCCCTAAAGATAACAGCTCTTATTTGTTTCTTATTTTATTTTTAAGATTGTATTTATTTATTTGACAGAGAGAGACACAGTGAGAGAGGGAACACAAGCAGTGGGAGAGGGAGAAGGAGACTTCCTGCTGAGCAGGGAGCCTGATGCAGGGCTCAAACCCAGGACCCTGGGATCATGACCTGAGCTGAAGGCGACCGCTTAATGACTGAGCCACCCAGGTGCCCCCATCTTATTCATTTCTTGTGATTCCTTTCATAAAAAAAATTTTAAAAAGCACATACCTACGTATAAGCATTCTGGACCTGGCCTCTTCCTCTTCGCAACATATAGTGGAGGTCTCAGCACAGGTGGTGGTGAGGGCTGTGTGTGCCACCTTGCACATTAACGACTTTAAAGAGTCATCATGATCCACCTTCTCGCCCTCTTCATCATTTTCCTATTTACTATTTGTGTTGTCTATTGTCTGTCTCCTTCCACATGGACGGAAGCCCTACTAGGGCAAGGGTCTTTGTGTCACTGGCTCACTGCCCCATCTCCAATGCCTAGGATAGTGTCTGGCACAGTAAGTGTTTGCTGAGTGAATTTGACATTGAACATCATTATATATATCAATGACTTTGTGCAAAGGGTCAACAGAACTCCTGGGCTAGAAGCTATGTGCATTCCAAATTTCATAGACAGTGCTAACTGCTCTTCTGAAAGTTGCATCAATTTACACTCTGGGTGAGTTCTGGGGGCATACAAGAGTTTGGAAATATTTGCTGCATCTCAGACTTCTATCAAGGAATTGAAGATAGTATAAAAAGTTGTGAGAGGGCACCTGGGTGGCTCAGTGGGTTAAGCCTCTGCCTTCAGCTCAGGTCATGATCTCAGGGTCCTGGGATGGAGCTCTGCATCGAGCTCTCTACTCAGCGGGGAACCTGCTTCCTGCCCCTACCCCCGCCTGCCTCTCTGCCTATTTTTGATCTCTATCAAATAAATACATAATTTTTTTTTAAATTTAAAAAAAAATTTTTTAAAAAGTTGTGAGGAATAGTTGTTGAGAAAAATACACAGATGATGTTGCTTCACTCAACTATAGCAAACACCAGGGAAAAATCTTCCCTTTCCATAATGAGGGTTGGTGTCCACTCTCTAATCAGATACTCACTTCTTTGGGGGTTCAAAACTGACAAGTGTCTCTGAACGGATAGTTTATGCCTGGCCATCCAACAGAGATTCACGAACCCCTGGGTCTTATTCCCAGATGGTAAATGATCGTGAACAAACTCCATGCACAGACCCATAATCCTAAAATCGTTTATACTGAAGATCCTTGAGAACCTTCCCATCATCAGCGATGCTACCTTCAAAACGAATCAATGTGATATTGACGGTGATTTACCCATTTAAGAGTTCTCACTGTAGCAGGATTTTGACAAGTTTGCCAGTCTCGGGAATAAATGCTGTCATTATTTCTGACAGGGCTGGTAGAAGGGTTTCATTAAAATGTGCAGAAGGGGAAAACTGTGTGACTTGGGAGAGGGTGGGAAAGGGGAACAATGGTAATTTTGAAAAGTAAATATACACATCAGATACACCTGTCCCCCACCCAGGTAGTCCTGTATAGGGTGGTTAGACATATAAAACTGTCAAAACTGGAATTTAAAAAAAAAAACACTAAACCTTTACGGCTTTTGTAATATCAAGAAATAAATTGCTCTGTGCTGCTATAGAATCTCTATGTAGGTATATCTGCGAATGTTTCAGCTTTGTCGACTTTCATCTTGATTGTCGGCTGATCTTCTCATTTAGCTTAGCAACGGAGCCTCGGAAAAGTCAGGTCTCTAAGACGCTGGTGGGAAATCACATCTACATCTGGTTCTCACAGCATCACTTTGAAATGATCATCAAAATAATTATTTTTTTTGTACTTCCCTTTCCCAATCTTGTTTCTGCCTGGATCTTAAAGAATAACCATATTAATGTTCATTTTAGGAACTTGCCCAAAGGCAGGGGCGGCAGGTGATCAAATTTTCTTGGTAGGTGAGGACAGTGTAGCTGTGGGTGAGGCTAATGCAAGAGTTACAGTCTCTCCAGAAAGAGCTGTTGGCTGAGAACACTGATTTCACATAAGCAGTGGGGAGGTCACTTTTTCTCCTTTGCCCTTAACCTTGGGGTCAAAGTAGCGAGGCAAAAAGACAAAAACACAGAGTAGCAAAAACTATCAGTTTTTTTGTCTTTTCCCATTTAGCACACGGGTTATAAATATATTTCTCCTTCTATATATAGCCACAGACTAGGAATCATCATGTTACGGAAATTGGAAAGAATCTTCGAAGGTCTCAACTTCCCCTACCCACACTTTTCCAAATAAGGAATCTGAGTCTGAGAGAGGTTAAGGGCTTGGTATTGCTAGTTAGTGGCCACCCTCGTGATCCCACATTAGGAGCAGTGAAGACCAGGGCTCATGTCTGTAGGACTCCTGCTCCAGTGCTCTTTCCAAGAAAGAACCACCTTCCAAACATTTCGAGTCTCCAAGTACTCCCCTGCTAACTCCGCACAGCTCAAACTACTGTGACTGCAGTTTTTCAACACGTGCAAGAAGGATTGGCTTCTATTTCCAGTGCTCAACTGACAGCCCTGTGTTCTGTTACTGACTCGGTGTTTTGCACTCCTTTCTGTGGCTGGAATTACCCTGGGGGTAGTAACATGAGGTTTCTGAGCGGGAATCAATTGCAAGGGAATACGCAGTTATTTTCTTTCTTTACTTTCCACAGGCAATTTATAAACCTTCAAGAGCTCACCTACCACTAGGAGCGCTCTGTTTTCCAATATGTTTCTTTGCCCTGTGATAAGAACCTATTAGTGCTACAAAGTCTGGGGCGGGTGTCCTAGCTGTACCTAACAGAGCCCTCACTGGCTTGCTTCTTTCCATCCCGAGGTAGCAGTTTGGTCCGGACGTCAACCCAGGATGACTCCCATAACTTTGTAAACCCTATTTCACCCCTCTGTTTCAGGCTGGCTGTGGCACCTCTCCATTTGTGGGACGTTTGTGATCCCTGTTATCACTCCCACCTACCACCAAGCTTTCCAGCCTTGGAACCCGTAACTTCAGCCTCCTCCCCCCGCCCCTTTAAGCTACAAGCTTTAGTTCTCTCTCAGGTCCACACAGAGATCCTTACCCAGTTTTAAAGTATGTATTGCTATTACTTTAGCTACTATTGCTATGGAAAGTCACACATGTCTTGACCAGAAATCTCCAAAAATAATTCCTCAGGAGCAACTTTGGGATGGCTTTTGCATTCATTGGGGTTCTGATGACCAGTGATGAGGGACAAGTTTCAGCTCTACTTTTTTACCCAGAGCTCCAATTTGTCTGATAGGATTCTTAGAACAGGCGTTGACATTTCAGAATTTCTTTGAGCTTAAGTTTCTGGATTTGGTGGGGTAAGTGAGGAGGACTTCAAACAGAAGAGGGAAGCATGGCAGGTGGTTTTGAGAGAGCGCCCCCTAGTGCACACAGCAGGAGTAATCCCCTCCCCTCTGAGCGTGAGCAGGATCCTGAAATTGATGGAATTTCACTCCCAAGATTAGGGGACATTTTATGGCAAAGGAGAAGTGATCTTTCAGTTATAATTAAGGTCCTTAATCCGTTGAATTTGAGTTTGTTAAAGAAGATCATCCTGGGGGTGGGGCTGATTTGTCAGGCAAAACTTTAAATAAAAAGGATGAGACCCTTCCTGAAGGGAGAGATCTGAAGCAGGGGGAAGAGATGATCCTGTCGGCTTGGAAGCAGGCAGCCTCGAGGAGCGGCAGGTGACCCCGGCCAATAACCAGCAAGAAAATGGGGGTGCCAAGCCTACAACCTCAAGGAATTGGATTTTGCCAACAACTGGAATAACCTTGGGAGACGACCTTGGATATCATGCGAGAACACGACCGGCTGACACCCTGATTTCAGCCTGGTAGGTCACTCGGCAGGGAACCCAACTTCATTCTGATAGCTTACAGGGCGATGTGCAAATGTCACACAATCTCTGAAACCGTCTCTCTGCACCCACCAGAGCAGGGAAGGAGGCGCCAGGGACTGGCACAGTGACCCCGCCGGTCCACGACCATTCTCTCTCTAGGCTTTTCCAGATCGATTACTGCGCAAAGCCAGGGGAGAACCACCAGACGTTTTCAGGGGTGGCCACATGAACAAGATCCAGCATTTCTCATCTTTGTGGTGCCTTAGACGCAGGGAAACGTCTAGAGTAATGGCAAACCCAAGCACAGGCCATAGATTAACACACTGACTTCAGATCAAATTAAAAGATGTGTGCCCCCCAAGATGAGGTGGGACCCGCTGAGGAATCACATCCTGCTTCTTAAGCGGTAAAGCTAGCTTCAGCTACTGGTTGCACTTGAACCAGGTAACAAAACCCAGAGGCCTTGGAATGTAGTCTACCCGACCATGGCTGCCCCAGGCGCTCTCTGTGCAAGGGTCAGATTACAAGAGGACACCTAAGAAGATAACAGGTGGTAAATTCAACAGGCAAGCTATCTGTCGGGGGACGGAAAACTCTGTAAGGGTCCAGCGAAGCTCAAAGTCCAACAGTTAGGTGTAGCTGCTGGCTGATGAGAAATCGTCACAAACACGAGAGCTGATGGCAGGTCTGGGAAGGGGCACCTGTACCCAAAGCATCTGACCTGTGATTCACAGGGCAAGGGATTTCAGTGCTTACCGGGGAAGGAACTTATGTTTAGATTTTTTATGGAAAAGTAAATCCTTTGTCCATAATGGAAGCTTTTGAAGCACCAAATTCATTATAAGCATTCCGGGCACCATTATTGCTTCTGAAGCACCCAAAATACTTCATGTTTTATGACATAAACCACAAGGAGAGCTGCGTAATTTGGTAGCCATGTTATTTACTGTTCTATGACTTAATCAAATGCCAAAAACTTTTGGACTCCATGGTTTTGGAATCAGAAAGCACGGCACTCCTATGTGTGGTTGGTGGCAAGATCTACGGGAGAGCCCCTAAGAGCTCAAATGTTTTCCTTGGGAAGCAAGAGGCCTCTAGGCCCCTGTCTTCACTCTCTTGAAGAGACTCTGTCCTGTTCAGAACACAACATAGGCCCCTCTCCTGTAACTTGGCTGGTTTTTCTATCTACCCATGTAGTATCCACAGCACAACTGGCCCCATCAATCAGCAACAGAAAAAATCTGCTCTGCAGGGTCTCCCCAAAGGCCAACATTTATTTGACTGCCATCTTCTTCTTGCCAGGGCTCCTTGACGTTCCGGACACAAAATAGAGGAATGCAGTCGACCTGTTCTTACAGGCTCTCCATCTAATTAGTTATTTGGCCCTTAGACCGTGACCATGTCTGCTGGAGTGGGACAAAGGACCTTCAGCCTTTCTATCCTTCCTGCTTTTAGGAGGTAACAGCCATGGACTATACCTTGAGAACACCTGATTTCAATGATTTCAGAGCTATGTTACCTGAGGCTTCCCCTGTCCTGCTCCTTGCTCTCCACTGTCAAGATGAAATACCTTTGCTAACTCAGCTTAGACATGTTGATGTTACACCTTCAGTTTTCACAAAGAAAGCCCATGAGAAATGGTCACATGAAGAATTTTTTGACAAACCCATACTGATGAAGACATGGTCCATTGTTACCTTCTCCTTATACATACAGAGCCAATACAAGAAATGTCTTCAAAAATGTAACACCCAGAAAAGAAATTTATCCAGATAAACTAAGTTTTGGTTTATCATTCCATGAAAAATTGATAACCTACTGGCAGCCAAGATGCTGAGAGTCAAGGTCAATGCTCAATTACTCTACCAGCCTTGGGATATATATTCTACATCCTTCATACCTGCATATTTTATTGAAATACCTCAAATCCTTCCAGGGAGTAGGTTAGTTGTATATTTTAAAACATTCAGGTGGGAGGACAAGGACAAAACTTTGAGAATATAAGACCCCAAATCGTATATCTTAAGATGCAATATAATATAGCGCTTAAATCTGTACCACTTAGTTCCAATCTCAACCCAGCTACTGACTTTGGACAAGGTCTTAGCCTCTCTGTAATTCACCTTCTTTATCTCTAACGGAGAAAATAAAAATACTTCTTTCTAGGGTTATTTTGAGGAATAAATGTATCAATATACATGAAGCACTTAGAACAGAGAGTAAAAATGATTTGCTCTTATTATCTTGCAGGCTGATGGTAACCTCTGCCAGTACGTGGTATGATCAAAATGTCAAATGCTATTATCAGGCTTCTGAACTTTATCCATTCAAATGTGACATATAAGTCTTACCTACTGTAGCAGATGCTGATGAGAGCAGAGATTTGCCCCAGGAGCCCCAGCCTGCCCATCCTCCTCCACGGGAAGGTGAATCCACAGCCTATAGAAAAACATTAGCAATTCAGTATATGCAGGAATGGGAAAAACAGAACAAAACAAAACACAAAAACAAAACACAAAACCCTTGGTTTGAAACAAAAAAAGAGATTTAAGAAAAAAAAAATCATCAGTAACAATATCTCCCTGGCTTAAAGTTCATAAGGGCCATAAAAGAATGCATAAAAGAATACTACCCATATTTCAATGTGTACTTTAGAACAAAACTGATCAGTAGCCATGTTGGCTTGAAGTGAGAGGGAGGGGATTTGATGTTAAGAAAGACCCAAATATCCCATTATCTGGAAGATAGGTACAAGGGCTGTAGGGGGAAATCATTTAACTTATTAGGGCACAAAGTGATTGGGAAAAGTTCAAAGCTCTAGCAACTTTAATGTAGCTAAACAAATGTTCTCTTCCAGGTAGAGGTAATTCTCCAACTCTGGGGTGATAGGAGGGAGCTCTGATGGATGACAGGTGAAGTGTCTAGAAAAGCACCAATAAGCCTGGAGATGGCTTGCAGCCAATAGGTAGCCTTTTGAGGTAGACACCTTTCTTTCTTTCTTTCTTTCTTTCTTTCTTTCTTTCTTTCTTTCTTTCTTTCTTTCTTTCTCTTTCTTTCTTCTTTCTTTCTTTTCTTTCTTTCTTTCCTTCCTTCCTTCCTTCCTTCCTTCCTCTTTCTTTCTTTCTTTCTTTCTTTCGACTTACTTATTTTGAAAGGGGAAGAGAGAGACAAGGGGGGTGGTTGGGGGGAAGAAGCAGAGGGATAGAGAGTCTTAAACAACCTGCATGCTGAGTGTGGAGTCCAACACTGGGCTCGATCTCATGACCCTGAGATCATGACTTGAGCCAAAATCAAGAGTCGGACGCTTAACTGACTGAGCCACCCAGGTGCCCTGAGATAGATGCCTTTCAAGGTGTCTTTCACTGTCCCTGGGCTCTGTAGGTTCAAATTCTTCTGCTTAAGTACTTGGATTAAGATTGAGAGACTGGTTTAGCTTGAGTTGGTTGCCTGAATAGAAGATGAAAATTCAGGCAATGTAGGGTGACCATATTCCATCCGTCTTGCTGACTAAGGATTAAGAGAAATCAGCGTGAACAGAATGAAGGAGCTATGTTTGGAGAAGCTGTTGAATTCCTGACAGCCTCTCAGCCCCTGGTTTCTGTCCCTCCTCAAGGCCCTATCACATCTTCAAGTTCCATGAGATTCCTGCATCGTCAGTGAGTCTGTCTGTCTGTTTCTTTTTTTAGATGTTTTGTTCACTGATATGTATCCCCAGAGCCTAGAAGAGTACAGGGCATATAATAAGTGCTTAATACATTTATTTGTTGAGTGACTGACTAAAATTCATCCATTTTCTTAAGTATTCATAGTTTCTGTTACTTGCACCCGAGGAGCCCTGATTTGGGTAGTGGAACTACAGCTTTCCCTTATTATCTAGGAACACATTCTAGAAAATGAGGCAAGAATACATTAGGAGTAATACTTTAGGTGCTGGAGAAATCACAGCTCTTTCCTCCAAAGAAAGAAAGAAAGAAAGAAAGAAAGAAAGAAAGAAAGAAAGTTAGTTCAGTGAAATATTCCTATGGACATTGTAGCTTCCATAACTTCTGGCCCAAGTTTGGCCCATCAGTCAGCCCCTTCCCTTCTCCCTCCTGCCTTCTACCTTTGGAGATCAGGGTGGTCATGTCAAATATTTGGGCCAACAGGATACAAATGGGAAGGCGTTTGCTTTCACGATAAACTACACACTTATGGCTGGCGCCAACTCTTCCCACATCCTTTCTTTCTGCCCTGAACGTGAATATACTTGTAACAGCCTCTGCTGAAGCAGCCATCTTTGTGGATATGAGGGAAAGGCCAGAGGGAGCTACAGTCACTGGTCCTGGTATTGCTGAACTACTAAACCAAGGTGAGTAGTTGACTGTCTTCATTCTTTCTGTTAAGTGAGAAAAAAAAAGAGTTGCTATTTGATCAGCTACTCTGTGTTGAATTTTAGTTATTTGTACCCAAAGGCATTCTTAGCTGATTCACCTCTTAAACAGCAAACACCATCCATCAGTGTAGACTACTGGTCAAGAGAAAAGGGTATGGAATTAAATTGCTTGGATTGGACTCCAGGCTCTGCCATTTGGGGCAATTTATTCAGGTCTTCTGAGACATCACTTACTCATTACAAAATGAGATACAGTAGTATAAGAACCGTAAGTTTAAGAACCAATAACCTCACAGGGTTATTATGAATATTTAAAGAAAAAATTCATATAAAACTTTGAGCATAGTGTCTGGCACATAATAAATACTCCTCCATAACAATAACAAGAACAGGGGTGCCTGGGTGGCTCAGTGGGTTAAAGCCTCTGCCTTCAGCTCAGGTCATGATCCCAGGGTCCTGGGATGGAGCCCCTGGGATCGGGCTCTCTGCTCAGCAGGGAGCCTGCTTCCTCCTCTCTCTCTCTCTCTCTCTCTCTCTCTCTGCCTGCCTCTCCCCCTACTTGAGATCTCTATCAAATAAAAAAATAAAATCTTTTAAAAAAAACAAGAACAATAATAATAATAATAAACTGTTATATTTTTTAACACTAAGAAGCAAAAAGTTTTGAAAGTTGGCTGACATTTATTTTTGTCTGGAAACAATGAGGAGCTTGTTAACATGAATGGAAATACTCAGGATTCATGACTGTCTGCTTTCATTTTTGGTGTCTACATTGATTTACTTCACATCTGCAATGGAAGCCAGTGGCAATTTTATACCATCAGGAAGACAGATGTAAGTTGGTGATTAATATCATTCTTTCACAGGACAAATCACTACCTATGTGATTAGGGAGAGTTAATACACTTAGGGGTGACAGCTTCCGACTCAAATTTATAATACTTAATACGCTCTGACAGCTGGTAATTGACTAGCAAATGAAAATAAATGTTAAATGAGTCTAGAACTTTTTGCAGTATAAATGACTGCTTCAATTGCTTTATTAATAAAGCTCCTTTGACATTGAGCTGTGACCTCGTGATCAGCTATGAAAATATTCGTTATCTAAAGCAAGTACTCAAATGGCTAAACGTGCAGCACATTTGATATAAAAACCATATAAACTAACGCTTCAACATGAATTCTTGTCTTGAGTATTACCTCTGCTTCAAATGGCTCTAATGTTACACACTTAGGAGTCAATAAAGTAGGTAGCATGGATTTACTCAGATCTTCCATTTTCAAATATGGTCATTTTAAAGCCTTTTCCTCATCCTCATCCCATGTGACTCCCCACCTCCTTTAACAGACAGCTTCCCATATGAATATGCAGAGAAAACCGAGGCCACCAGATGGGAACTCTCTTAACTTCCTGCCTCTCCTCATAAACTCTCAGAAGAATGACCTCATTTCACAAGAGCAAATCAGACTTGGCTTGATCATGAGGGATATCCAAAACTCAACTGAAGATCATTTAAACATCAGCAACTGTTGTGTGGTCCTAAGAATATGAAGAATGCAGGATTCCATCAAGTTCAAAGTCCTTTAAATAGAAAAGATATGTACATACCTAGTGTCCCATTTAAAGGTCTTTATCATTAAATGGAAAATATATTTATTTATTTCAGGTAATCAGATATACAAGTATCATTAGATAGAAAAAAAAAGGTATGAATGTTAGAATTCCATTGATCTTGAAGGCCTTTAACATTTAGATGGAAACATAAGTACTTGTCATGAAAGATCAAAGATCAACCTGGTTGTCCTATATGCTTGAGTAGATCAAGAATCAGGTACTATCCCTAGTTCACATCTGTAAGAACAAACCCTTCTTAGCTTTTGTCACTCATGACATGGCTGCTCTAAAAGGGGCTCAGTGTGACATTCAGGGAGATGGAAATCTCTCTGGATGCCTGCAGTTCTGTCAAAATATTTGCTTGAAAATGGCCTCAGTTATTTCCAAGCAATTTTCTTCCTTGGTGGGTATGCATCATTCCACTCTGGGAATATTTAAAATTAAATATATAAAGGTTTAAAGCATCAACATCATACTATTAATATATTTATGCATATTTGGTCTTTTCTGCACTATTGTTTAAGAAATTAGAGTGAAACTTAAAAAATAATTAAAGTGAATAACTGAATGACCGGACTTTTTTTTTTTTAAGATTTTATTTATTTATTTGACAGAGAGAGGGCGAGCATGCATAAGCAGGGGGAATGACAGGCAGAAGGAGAAGGAGAAGCAGGCCCTCCCATGGAGCAGGGAGCCTCATGTGGGGCTGAATCCCAGGACCCCAGGATCATGACCTGAGCCAAAGGGAGATGCTTAACCACCTGAGCCACCCAGTTGCCTGGAATGATTAAATTTCTGATTTTAAGTTGAAATCTTCCTAAGTTTATATGTGGTATTATGACTTCTAACAGGTCTTTAGGTCCACTCTATAATTTAAGTTAATAGGCTTGTAATACTTCCTATGCACTCAGCAAAGTTTTGTTTGAGTAGATAAATGAGGTGCTCAAAAAAGAAAACAGAATATGCTACATTCATATAGACACAATTTTAAACTATTTGAACACACTTAAGTTGGTAAAAAGGGCCAATCATTTATCAAAAGTCCCTTGAAAGTGCCTGCTGGATTTTGCTAGACTTCCAAATAGAGTAAGATTTGTGAGATAAATATAAAGCCTAGGAAGCACTATATTTTTGAATTTATAACCTTAACACATTGAATACCGATTGTTTAAGCCAAACTGAAAGTCCAAGAAGTCCCTTTTATTTTTTAATTTTTAAAAAAGATTTATTTACTTCAGAGAGAGAGAGAGAGAGGGAGAGAGAGAGAGAGATGGGGGAGGGGCAGAGGGAAAGGAAGAGAGGAAGAGAATCTCCAGCAGATTCCCCACTGAGTGCGGAGCCTGACGTAGGGCACAATCCCAGGACTCTGTGATCACAACCTGAGCCGAAATCAAAAGTCAGATGCTCAACCAACTGAGCCACCTAGGCACCCCATGAGTAGTCCTTTTTATGCACAAATACATACTGGCCTACACAAAAAACCCATCTAAACCCAAAGCTAACTGCACCCCCATTCACAATCACCTCCTTCCCTTCTAGCATTCCGAAAATGATGTCCTCCTCTTAGTTACAATGATCACCTCCCCCTGAACTCCACTGGGCCTGGATGGGTTGGTCTTTCCTCCTCTCCTGGCTTTTCAACCTTTCTCCACCTGCTACTTTCCACACTCAATCATGGACACGATTCCTCCATCTTAAAACCAACAAATAAAAATCAACAATGACAAAATGTTTCTTTCAAGCCTATCTGGTGTCTGCTCTCCCTCCCACTTCTTCCCTCTTACAAGACGTGCCTACTGTCTGTACCTGCCTCCCTTCATTCCTCCCCCTGCCACAGGACTCTCCCATGGCCACCACGAGTGCATGAAGCCATTCTCATCAGGGCCACAGTGGCTTCCTTTAGTCATTCATCTCGTGACCTTTCACTAGCGTCTGCAGCTTAACCACATCTCCAGTCTTCAACTAGCCTCTTCTCATGGTTTCCATGCCCTATCTTCCGACTCTGACTTTCTTGGCCCATTTTTTATTTTGATGATTTCAGTTTACTTTAGAAAGTTCCTAACTGCCTGTGGTGACATTATGGGGGTTGCTTAATTAAGTGGCAATCCAAGTGCTTCCAGCATTCCGAGAAAATATGCGTAGTTCGGGGTGGTCCGCTGTCATCCTAATCAGGAAAGCCATACTCCAGAGGCATACAACACGAGCATTTCTATGACCTGTCACTTTATTAACACCTGATGCTTTGTTAATTAGTCTACTGAATTGTAGAAGTAGATTTTATCTGGTGGACACCGTGAACTATTAACTAGCATTCTGAATACGTGAAAGTGGGTCTCCATGGTGAAATTAAAGGTATTCAAGAGTTACAGATGGCTACATTTATTTTAGAATCTCTTTCTATCTTTTCATGAACAGGGCATAAGAGAGGTTTTTGCCCTGTGTAAGATGGAGTTCTCCAACCAACTCTGAAATCTGGGGAGTTCTAGTTTCTCTGACGCCAGCTCTAAAGGAAGAAAACCCTGCCTCTGGAATTTTAGGTGTTTGTCTTGAGTGAAACTCATTCAGGGTGGTGGTCAAAACACCGAAGAGCACAGAATGATGGGATAGTCTCCAGCCTACGTGAGAAACAGCTGTCGTGAACTATTTTTAATTTCTGAGTAATTAATGTTCGATTTCGAAAGTCAGTGTGGTGCGATGTGATTTGTGATCTGATTTCTTTTATAGAATGTGCTAAGATCATGAAGAGATGAGGTAGCCCTTTCCATCTCAACTTCTGGCTACCACAAGCTATCATAAAGAATCTAAGAGCCAAGTTGGCTTAGGGATGGGAACCTTCCAGGGCCAAGGCTTTGGCTTCTGTGCTTCTCTATTAACATGTAACACTGGAAGCAATCTCACCCACTCCCATTTCTTAATGTCCAGGTATTAATGGCCTCCAAATCTCTCTTCTGGGCTCCAGGCTATAATTAACCAACTGCCCTAAAATCCTTTGGATGTCCTATGGTACATTCAATACTGAACTCACCATCTTCTCAATCTCACCCGATGCCCCAACTAGCTCTTTCTGTAATCGCAGTGTTAGTAGTTCCCAAACATTAGTCTATAGACTGACTAGAAGGGTATCACCTAGGGGAACTTATTAAAAATACACAGTCTTAGCTCCCACTGTGATCTTTTGCATAAAAATCTCAGTGTAGAGCCTAGGAATCTGAATTTTTTATTAAAGATTTTATTTATTTATTTGACAGAAGGAGAGAGATCACAAGTAGGCAGAGAGAGAGGGCAAAGCAGGCTCCCTGCTGAGCAGAGAGCCCGATGTGGGGCTCTATCCCAGGACCCTGAGATCATGACCTGGACTGAAGGCAGAGGCTTAACCCACTGAGCCACCCATGCGCCCCAGGAATCTGAATTTTTAACAATCTCCCTAGGTTAGTCCACTATATCACCAGATTTAGGAATTACTGCCTTATGTGGCCAAACTGCCCCAACATCCGCCAAAGTCAAAAACTGAGTGCCCAGGCACCTGGGTGGCTCAGTGGGTTAAAGCCTCTGCCTTCTGCTCAGGTCATGATCCCAGGGTCCTGGGATAGAGCCCCGCATCAAGCTCTCTGCTCAGCATGGAGCCTGTTTCCTCCTCTCTCTCTGCCTGCCTCTCTGCCGAGTTGTGATCTCTGTCAAAAAATAAATAAAATATTTAAAAAACAAACAAACACACAAACAAACAAACTGAGTGCCCTCACGGAAAGTAGGCTTAAAGGGGAAAATACCCAAAAGAACAGGAGTAAACTTGACTTGTTCATTTAAGAGGGAAAAATCTGCCATCTGTATGTCTTGGTCTATGTTCGCTCTTCTTTGTCTCCCTGGATAGCAATCTGATGGCTCTTACACATCCCATTTTTCCTCTTCTAGGGAGAGAACTAACCAGTGGTAGTCTATGTTTCTCTCTGTGAGTACCTTTAGTGATAACATTGGAATTCTTTACTTTCATAATTGACCTTATGTATTGGTTTTTAACAATAGAGATGACTTTTTTCCCACTCTGTGTAACATTTCTTGGTGTTAAGAACTTAGGGAAATTTGATTTAGATGGGATCTTGTAGGGGGTGATAGGCCAGTCTATAAGAAGGTCCCAGAAAAACCTCTGGAAATCAATGTTACTCCTTACTAATACTTGAGACAAACATCTTTAAATTGAGGCTGAAGATGTTCCTGACTCCTGAAGACTGATTTAAGTGGCCCATCTAAGGCTTCCCTTGTGTCTGCCCTATCTAGTACCATAGGATATGCTTTCGTTACTTTCATACAACACTCCCTTCTCCAACTAGACCATAGGCATCCCAAAGACAGTGGAGCCACTCAGGTTCCTGGGCACAACACGTGTTGTCTTGGGGCTGGCAGAGGCCCTCGAGAGTCTAACCTCCAATATTCAAATGAGTCTGGGAACCATCTCTCATGGGTGTTGTAGAGTAGATCCTGCAGGAAGTCTCAACCCAATAGCTTCTAGTCTGTACATCATAAAGGGCAAGAAAAAGAAGGAACACCAAAGACAGAGTTCACCCCTCTGAGTGCAAAAATCACTGGCCTCTTCTTCTCTGGGCCCCTCCTAGTCACAGCCCTACCCACCAGGTAGGTTATAGCCGCTGGGCTGACTCAGACGAAGGTGAAGCTTAGACCCAAAGTGACGATGCAGATACAAGTCACTTAAAGAAAAAAAAGGAGGGCGCCTGGGTGGCTCAGTGGGTTAAAGCCTCTGCCTTCGGCTCAGGTCATGATCTCAGGGTCCTGGGATGGAGCCCCGCATCAGGCTCTCTGCTCAGCAGGGAGCCTGCTTCCTCCTCTCTCTCTGCCTGTTTCTCTGCCTACTTGTGATCTCTGTCTGTCAAATAAATAAATAAAATCTTTAAAACATATATATATATATATATATATATATATATATATATGCACAAAATCTAGTGTGTCCTAGAAGACACTGGTTAAATTTTCTCAAATGGTATTCTGCCAGAAAAAATAGAAACAGATTTGTATTTTTGTTGTTGTTTTTTTTGGATCTTTGTTTTGTTTTGTGCTTTGTTTGTTTGTTTTAACAAAGCTGACATTTTCTCCTAGGAGCTTGTTTAAAGGGATAAGGGGGTTTTTTTAGGCTCAGATATACCTGGAATCAAGTAGGCTTTTGAGCCTGGCTATTTTCCTATTGGCCCTGCCATTCCTCAGGGGCCCCGTGTTCAAGATCCACAGTCAACTTGTAAATGAACTTTTGATTCAAGGTTTTCTTTAGAATTAACTCTCTTCTACATCAAGAGAAAAATCGTTGTTTTCATCATTGCAAAAGGATTTTTCCTAAGTGTCCAACAAGGCAATAAACTAGAGCAACTGAACAATGCTTGGAGATAAAGCACAACACTGACTCCTTGTATAGACTTAAAAGGCTAAGTTACCAAGAGAGATAGTAGAACTCTCTTCTCTGGGTAATCCTTAAAAAGAGACTAAATTTGTACCTACTTTCAAGGGTTTAAATATGACCTGGGTGGAAGAGATATCCTCTTCCGGCAAGGCCCTCCCACCAGCCACATCAGCTTTCTGCCTTCTTAGAACAAACATACTGACGGACATTCCTCCCACAACTGGGCTTCATCTGCACTCCTTCATCT